>NC_079330.1:14920328-15065328 GCF_029931775.1 Euleptes europaea | reverse complement strand
CTTGTAACAATTGAGTTCGACACCCCTGTATTAAATGATTGACTAACATAGATATGTGCGATTTAAATACTAGTAAACCTTCCATCCTTCCGAGGTCGCCAAAATGAGTACCCAGCTTGCTGGGGGTAAAGGGAAGATGACTGGGGAAGGCACTGGCAAACCACCCTGTAAACCAAGTCTGCCTAGGAAATGTCGGGATGTGACGTCACCCCATGGGTCAGGAATGACCTGGTGCTTGCACAGGGGACCTTTACCTTTTAAGAAAGGCGAGCACAAGTTTGTTAATTAAGGACCAATTATTTTTATTATAAAGTTAAGTATAGTAAATATAGCGAAGATAATAATGATAGAAATCCATGAACCAAATTAAGATCAGAAATGGGGTAAGACTAAAGCTTTGTCAGAGGCTGGGACTGTAGACAACAAATGACACGTTAAAATCCCCTCCATGTCCCCCCCTACTTTTCTTTTCTGTACCTACTTTATTATGAAAATAAATAAAATATATTTTAAAAGGGGGGGGGGGAGAAAGCGTTTCCACCCCCCAAAGGCTCAAACAAGAAAGGTACCGTTTGCACGTGCCCTTGGCTTTACGAGAGGGCAGACCTCGCCAGGGAGCCATTCCTCAGGGGATGAATAAATTATGAACCGAATAGCGGATCGACTGCTGCAGTGGCATCGGAGAATGCAAACTCTCCCTGGTATCTTCCCATATCGGAGAGTTATAGTGCAAAGACCTTTGGCCAAGGGGGTGGTGGTGGGTCCGAGGCCACCAATCAAATAGTGACTCCGGAGAGGAAAAAGCAGAGAAGGAAGAATAACAGGGGGATTGCAGAGGGTGTTTGTGAGTAGCCCCAGATTGGAACGATTGCCGCTGGACTGGACAGGCTGAAGAATGGGCTGTTGTTTGTCAGTAAGCTTTTTGCTCTTCCGTCAAGGCTGGTAATTTACTCCCTGAGGCATTAGGGCCCTTCTGAGTCTCCTTCTGGGATGACTTCAGTATTAACGGGGTGGATTCTGGTTACTGTGAAATGTGCATGATAACATCAGAGTGGCAAAGACAACAGCAGCTTAAGCTCTTGCTGGGGGGGGGGCAAGATGGGCAAAGGGAGCCCCACAAGGGGAGGGCACAGAAGCCTGGGGAGACAGGAGACTGGGGTTTGCAAGTTAAGGCGACTATTCATACATTACAGAGTACACAGGTTGGGCCTGTGGTTTCCACCCTGCATAACAGTCAGATGTGAGTTGGGGGGGGGGTGTCTCCTTAGTTCCCACTAAGGTGGCCAACCTCCAAGGCGGGGGTCTGGAAATCTCCCAGAATTACAACAGACCTCCAGACTACAGACATCAGTTGCCCTTGAGAACACAGCTATTTCGGAGGGTGGACTCTGTGGCATTATACCCTGCCAAGATTCCCCTGTAGGAATAAAGCCAAGCCACTTAAGCTCTACTTCTGCTTAGAGGCACCCAAGGGTGGCTTTGGTAGAGCAAGCAAGAGACCAGGCTGGACCTGGTGCTTCCAGGCAGTGAACTGTGGCTCAGTGGTAGAGCATCTGCTTGGCATGCAGAAGGTCCCAGGTTCAATCCCCGGCATCTCCAGTTAGAGGGACTAGGCAAATAGGTGATGTGAAAGACCTCTGCCTGAGACCCTGGAGAGCAGCTGCCAGTCTGAGTAGACAATACTGACTTTGATGGACCGAGGGTCTGATTCAGTAGAAGGCAGCTTCACGTGTTCGTGTGAACTCTGACCTTGCAGAATGAACAGAGTGCAAGGGAGGACTCTGTTGCCATCACTGCCCCAGCTAAGACACCACTACCCCATCCTCCCCTCCAAACCACCTTGCCAGGTAAGTGTGCAAAATGCTGCTTTAGCTTCTCTTCCTGACCAAACACTCTCCTGAGATGGTTAAAAGGCATCATCCCACCCACCCACTTCCTCGGTGTCGCTGATCATCCTCATTGCCCTTCTGTGAACCTTTTCTATTTTTAGGCTATACATTTTGCGTAATGATCTTCAGCCGCCCAGCGGGATGTTTGCCGCCTGACTTTGCCTTGCTTCGAAATTGGCTCTGCCTCATCTCTGGTTCTTACAGCTCTTCTTTCACAGGGGATTTGCACCCCATTGAGAAGGGTGGTGGTGGCAACAGGGTCACAAATATTAAGACGGTTCTTCTTGAGTTTCCTTGCCCACCCACGTGCCAACCCCGAATGTCTAGTTTACTATTACCATCTGTAGCGCAAGTAAAACAAATCAGCTTTGCCGGCATCCCAATAATCTTCGGGGAAAGAGCCCAGGATGCAGCCATCTGGATGAAGTTGTTTCCAAAGAGAGGAGGATGCTATGTGGGAAAAGTCCCCTCCCACATCCCTTCAGTACTACTGACTAACTTCTGCTAAAAAAGATACTCAGATTAGGGCCAAACGAGACAATAATATTGATAGGGTTCTCTGTGATGCGCAGCCCCCATGCCATTGAGAACTGTTGTGGAATCATGTTTAGAGTGCTGGATTGGGGAGGCCCAGATGGGGAAAAAAAAAACCTTGATGACAATAGGTGTCACCATCGCTAACCCAACCTACCTTCCAGGGGTAGGGGTCCCCCCAAAAAATTCAGCCTACGGGCACTAGGGTTGCCAACTTCCAGGTACTAGCTGGAGATCTCCTGCTATTACAACTAATCTCCAGCCGACAGAGATCAGTTCACCTGGAGAAAATGGCCGCTTTGGCAATTGGACTCTATGGCATTGAAGTCCCTCCCCTCCCCAAACCCCACCCTCCTCAGGCTCCGCCCCAAAAACTTCCCGCCGGTGGCGAAGAGGGACCTGGCAAACCTAATGAGCACGTTTGGAATAATGGGTGGTGGTTGCAACCAGAAAATGGGTGCCACAGGAAGTGGAGCCAACCACAAAAGATCAGGGAATAAGGCTATGCGTAACTTTAATAGCAACTCTTCAAATTTCCAGGCTGCACAGCCAATCAGATCTCCAAAGCCCAATTGGAAGCCCTGCTGGGCAAAGGTTCCATCTGGCCCAGCCCACTTTCCAAAAACCCTTGGCAGTTGCCAGGAAAAGTGTCAGCTAGCACCATGGAACTCATGAGCCCCACGTGGGGGATCCCTGGTTCAAGGGTTGGGGCTGTGACTCAGGAATACAGCGTCTGATTCACATTATCTTGATACTTACAGGACAATGATTAGCACATTACCTTTAATACTTTGCAGGACAATGACTCAGCTCAAACCCAACCCCCTTCTGACTATATATTACTCTTCCTACACACTTGACACTGAGAGACACTGTCCTTCAGTGTTACTCCTCTGAAGATGCCTGCCACAGCTGCTGGCGAAACGTCAGGAAAGAAATTACCAAGACCACGGTCACACAGCCCGGATAGCCTACAAGAACCGATGAACTCTGACCGAGAAAGCCTTCGACAATATTCGTCTGATTCACGTGCAGAAAATCCCAGATTCAATCCATACCAACCCCAATTAAAAGGACCAGGCAACAGGTGATGTGAAAGACTCCTACCAGAAACCCTGCGGAGCTGCTGCCAATCTGAGTAGACAATGCTGACCTTGATGGACCAATGTTCTGATTCAACATATGGCAGCTTCATGTGTTGTTGGGAGAGTAAGGCCATGCATGCTGAGCTGAGCTCTTTGGAGGAAGCATAGGGTAATAATGAAATAAATTAAAGACTTCTTCTTGAATTGAGCCTGGAAACCAGCCAACGGGCAAACCAGCCTACAGAACCGCTGGGGTATTTTTTGGAATGATAAACACTGATCAGCTGCTGCGCTCTGAACCAAAACCATCTTTGAAAGTAGTGCAATGTGCGTAACAGTCAACTGGACTCTATGGCACTGAGGTTCTTCCCCTCCCCAAACCCCACCCTGCTCAGGCTCCGCCCCAAAAACTTCCCGCCGGTGGCGAAGAGGGACCTGGCAAACCTAACGGGCACGTTTGGAATAATGGGTGGTGGTGTGGCCTTACTCTCTCATCAGAAAGTTATTGAAAGATGCGCAACACAGTAGCGCTTTACCTTCCAAGAAAGGACTTCACAGTCATTGCTCGGCAGCTCTCCAAGGTCTCAAGCAGAGAGGAAAGCTTCCGAGTTGCTACCTGTGACCATTTAACTGGAGATACTGGGGACTGAACCTGGGACCTTCTGCATGCACAGATTATAATTACTACCTGCTATATCAACAATGACCTGACCTGGATGGCCCAGGCTAGCCTGATCTCATCAGATCTCAGAAGCTAAACAGGGTCACCCCTGGTTAGTATTTGGATGGGAGACCAGCAAGGAATACCAGGGTTGCTATACAGAGGAAGGCACTGGCAAACCACCTCTGTTAGTCTCTTGCCATGAAAACCCCAAAAAGGGGTCGCCATAAGTCGGCTGCGACTTGACGGCACTTTACACACACATATCAACAATCCCTCAGTTCACATGCTTGTCAAGGTAACCATGTGTACTTGCGTGCGTGTGTCAAGTAAAACACGTTAACCCTTGTAAACACATTTGATTAGACTGCAAGTCAGCAAGAAGGGCCTGTTTAATTTTTATACAGCATCTGGTGGTTTTAGGAACTCGAAAAAGTAATTAATATATTAACCGCACTCCCACCTCGGTTCTGCCTTTCACCACAGCAGAGATCTCTGTCCCATCATCAACCGCCATCAACCGCCCTGTACCGGGTTTTTAAAGACTGGCTTAGCCCCAATTTGCATGGTTTGGCCAGTCCTTCTGCCCCCGGCCCAGAAACTCAGCCAGAGGATGCTGCTTTTATTCAGCTGGGTTTATGGATGCCTAGGCAAGCCTGCCGCTCACTCGAGCTGCCAGCGATGAATTGTGGAGCTTCGCAGAGCGATTTTTATGCACGCGCAGTGGTAATGGCATGATTCCCTGCAATTGTTTTAAAGGGAATCATGATTAAATGGAGCTGTATGTTTTTTTAATGCGCTCCCCGGCCTCCTCTTTAATACCTTGGTAGGACAAAAGAAAGTATAATCACAGAAGTCATTGTGATGCTGCACACTTTATGGCTACGGGGGTGACAGCGACCCTGCAGGGCAGGGCTTGGATTAGGAAAGAACCGATTTGCCTTTGTGTTTTCCTCCTCCTTAATCCTTCTTTATCTTTGCTCTGCCTCCAGTCACTCCTGGCACAGGCTGATAACCTGTCAGCTTTCTCCACATAATGAACCCCGTGTGTGGCATACCTGCTCGCTGACAAACATCGGCAAACGCCAGACAATTTGAGTTTTGTCCTTCCAACCTCCCCACAAGGCGAGACAGCAAATCGGTGACTTTGCCTGAAAAGTCACGCCAGCCCCCAGAAGCTGCCAAGGAAATCAACTTGGAAAGCGGTCCCCATTTTCATCGTCTGCCCTTTGGCTTGATCAAGGTACCTCTCGCAGAGCAGAGGAGGGCCTTCTGACTCAGAGGACGACATAGCGGGAGAGGAGGGTGGGGAATGTAAGGTCTTGAGAGAGCTGTCTGTTCTTCCAGAACTGTTTGAAATTTCAAAAGTATCCAGCTTGTTAGGACACATGGTGCGCTGCCTTAGAATTAGCACATTAATGACTTAGCATTAGCACATGGGTCTGTCATTGGTTGAGGGCAATACTTTGACTGGCAGAAGCTCTAATCCTGCTGCCTGTGATCCTTTAATTGAAGATGCTAAGGACTATTTCTCCGCCACTGGGCCTTCCTGAACAATGCAAACTAATTTACCAAGTCTGACCGCAATCTGCATTTAACTTATTTTGTAAGCCACTTGCCCTTCTAAATGGTGATGAGAATTTTGTTACCTCCTCTGCTTCCCAAGATTTTCAGCCAAGTGTGTGCAATGTGCAGTGCTTCATTTCAAGATAGGAGAGCCAGTGCGGTTTAGTGGTTAGAGTGCTGGACTAGGATCACAGAGACTCAGGTTAGAATCCCCACTCTGCCATGGAAGGATGCTGGGTGATCCTAGGCCATTCATTCACTCTCAGTCTAGCCTACCCCACAGGGTTATTGTGAGGATAAAATGGAGGAGAGCAGAATGATGTAAGCTGCTCTGGGTTCCCATTGCGGAGCAAAGCAGACTATAAATGAAGAAAGTTAAGTAAGCAAATAAATAAATAAATTTCACAGCAGCCAAGAACAACAAACCTTGTCCAGGTGAGGAATTCTAGATGGCTGGAATTTGTAGACTGTATCCCTGCCAAAGGTAGTTTTATTTGCTGGGGCTTTAAATGGAATCTAGACTACTGCCATTTTGGAGGGAAGGGTTAATGTGGCTTTCGGTATTGAGTAGAGTCTGAATTTGGAACCTTAAGCTGCATTGAGCTGCAGAGGAAAGGTGGGTTATATATATTTTAATCAATTAATTAAAGAAATGAAGACATTTTCATTTCCTCCCCTAAATATTTCCCTGCAGTCTTTTAAAGGTCTATATAAAAATCCGGTGATTCAATTTTCATTAAAAAGCCCCTTGTGACGGGACCAGCTTTTCGCCAGCTATTCACAACCAGCTAGTCACAATCTCGTCAGTTGAAAGCCTGTAGGGGGAAGAGAGGCTGCTGACCATATTGAACTCAGAGGTCAGTGCCAGAACTAGTAGAGGTTCGAGCTAGGGATGAGCAAACGTTCCCTGTTTCATTTCCGTTTACATTCCTCGATATATTTGTCAACCATTTCAGTTCCCTGCCTTTTGCTGTTGGTTTTGT
This sequence comes from Euleptes europaea, assembly GCF_029931775.1. Taxonomy (NCBI): domain Eukaryota; kingdom Metazoa; phylum Chordata; class Lepidosauria; order Squamata; family Sphaerodactylidae; genus Euleptes; species Euleptes europaea. The sequence continues at coordinate 15,058,610 of NC_079330.1, read as the reverse complement.
AGATTCTGTATGCACACTCTTCAGTTTTTATAGGCAATATATATTTTATTTATACGTACAACTTACATTGTAAATTAAACATCTAGTGCTCGGTTTATTGACACACAAACAACGCTGAAATAATGCATACAGCGAGAGTGATATAACAATAGTAAGTCCTAGAATAGGAGCCCAGGTGCCACCAGGGCAAAGCACCCAATGGGGAGGGGCTGTGGCTCAGTGGTAGAGCATCTGCTTGGCATGCAGAACATCTCAGGTTCAATCCCTGACATCTCCATCAGGTTGAAGTGATGAGAAAGACCTCTCTGCCTGAGACCAGCCTGACTAGACAGTACTGATCTTAATGGACCAAAGGTCTGATTCGGAATAAGGCAATTTTCTATGTCTAGAGAAGACCTGTTGTTAAATCTCAGTTGAGGGTGTGGGGTCAACAGTAGAATCAAGGGCAGAAAAGCACCACAGGCCTCTGAAAGGCTTTGATCTGATTGGCTTAAGTACTGGACGGTGCCCCGTCCTCTTTCCCACGGAGGGTTTCATGAAAATGTTTTAAGGTTTGAGGTTTTAATGACGAATATTATGATTTCATTTATGAGTCGTTAGCCGCCTAGAGGCAACCAGATGGCTCCGAAAGTCAGCATCCAAATGACCCAAATAAATAAAAGAAATAAATAAAAGCAGTAAAAAGTAATAGGCACACTAACTCTGCATGTCCAGAGTTCCCGCTCTTCACTGCGGAACGGCTGCGGCTAGCCTCCACAGAGCAGGGATCAAACACTGTCCAAAGCATCTATGCTGCTGCACTGTAGACACGTGCTCCCTTTGGGGAGTGGGTGGAGGCAGAAGTACTGCCTTTCTCTAGCCCTCAAGTTGGTTGCGCTTAGGTAGAAGAAGAAGAAGAGTTGGTTTTTATATGCAGACTTTCTCTACCACTTAAGGGAGACTCAAACCGGCTTACAATCACCTTCCCCTCTCCCTCCCCACAACAGACACGCTGTGAGGTAGGTGAGGCTGAGAGAGCTCTAACAGAGCTGTGGCTTGCCCAAGGTTACCCAGCTGGTTTCGTGCGTAGGAGTGGGGAAACAAATCCAGTTTGCCAGATAGGGGAGGGGCTGGGGCTCAGTTTGTAGAGCATTGGCTTGGCATGCAGAAGGTCCTAGGTTCAATCCCCAGCATCTCCAGTTAAAGGAACTAGGCAAGAAGGTGATGTGAAAGACCTCTGTCTGAGCCCCTGGAGAGCCGCTGCCGGTCTGAGTAGACACTACTGACTTTGATGGACCAAGGGTCTGATTCAGTATAAGGCAGCTTCATGTGTTCAGATTAGCCTCCACCGCTCATGTGGAGGAGAGGGGAATCAAACCCGGTTCTGCAGATCAGAGCCCCTGTTGAAAATTAGGGATGCCAGACTTCAGGTGGGAATCCCCCCCAAAATTACAGCTCATCTCCAGACTACAGAGATCAGTTCCCCTGGAGAAAATGGATACTTTGGAGGATGGACTCTATGGCATTGCACCCCACTGATGACCTGGTCCTCTCCAGCCTCCATCCCCAAATCTCCAGGAGTTTCCCAACCTGGAGGTGGCAACATAACCCTCCCCCCCCTGTCCACCGGTGATCAGGGAGGACCTGGCAACCCTGTTGAAAATGCAGATCTGGCAACTGCCCCCCCTTCCCCAAGAGATCCAGCGTGGTGTAGTGGTGAAGAGAGGTGGATTGGAGCGGTGGACTCTGATCTGGAGAACCGGGTTTGATTCCCCACTCCTCCACATGGGCAGCGGAGGCTACTCTGCAGAACTGGTTTGGTTTCCCCATTCCTACACACGAAGCCAGCTGGGTGACCTTGGGCAAGTTACAGCTCCATTAGAGCTCTCTTAGCCTCACCTACCTCACAGGGTATTTGTTGTGGGGAGGGGAAGGGAAGGGGATTGTGAGCCGGTTTGAGTCTCCCTTAAGTGGTAGAGGAAGTCGGCATATAAAAACCAACTCTTCTTCTTCTCTTACAGAAAAAGGGAACTGGAATGGCAGATCTAAAAAGCAAACAGCTTTTCAAGGGAAACAGATAGAGCTCCTTCTGCTGATCACAGGGACGACTCCCCACTGGCAACTGGCAATGGGATGTGGTCTCAGCTCAGCTTAAGACATCGGGAAATGGGGATGCTTTTTTGTAATTATCTCCTCCTAATGGGAGGTGAAGCGAGTTCCAGGGGAGAGGAGCCCCCGGAGCCATGAGGTTTGACGTCAGCTGCAAATGCTCGACCTGGGCTGACGACGAGAAAGGGGCATGGCCTCCCCCTTGGGATGGTGTCCCCTGATGGGTAGCCTTTTATTGCTTTCGTAAAAAGGCAGTAAATTAGGAGTGTGAGGGGAAAAAAAGGGGGGGAGCCGAGGAAGCTGCTGGAACAAGCCTCATGGAGCTGAGTTGCCAGAAGACGCGTTGAAATTGAGGCGGATGTGAACGTCTGAATGCAGATCTGCGGTGCGGGGTGGGAGGCCCGAAAGAACAACCCTGGAGCCTTATCTTTCCTTGGGACCCCTCTGCTAGGAGGGAAAAGATACACATATTTTACCAAATTTAATAAAGAGCACTCAAAATTGACCATAAAGAAGTCATAAAGAAGTCGCCCCTTCACATATAGCTATCCAAACAAACAGCTTCTTTATAGCCAATGCAACTGAATGGAAAGTTTGCATACAACTGTACATATGGTTCGAGAGGTCTACTCTAGAGTAAGCTGGGAGAAGCTGAACTCAATCAGAATAGTCTTTTCTTAATGTAGCTCTTTAGTTCTCTCCCTTGCTGCACCCAAGGAAGACTATTTATGTTGGAAATGTTCTGGGAGCAATTTAGAAATCGATCTCTTTTGCCCCATGTGATTTGGTTCCTCTTTTCCTGCCTCCAAAGTCAATAATTCAAAGTTCAGGCAGGAAAGCAAGATGGCGGCACTTCCTGGAGCCTGGTTTTCTTTTGGAACTCATTTCTTTATGAGAAAAATAATCTCTTCCTGATGTGACTGCTTTGCCGACCTGCTTGCTCTACCCACTGCGAGGCTCACCAGCTTTTAAATTAGTCCCTCCAGGAGATGCTCCATGCCACGGAAAGCTTCAACTGCTTGTCTCTGAATGTTAAACCTCTATTAAAGGGATAGGACATGTTTTTCCTGGCCAGTTGGCAACCTTACCAGCTGCCAGACTGAAGGGAAGAGAAAACACCTGCCTTATAGCATCATTCCAAAGACTGCATCTACAAGGTCAAATGCACACCTGTGCGGTTCCCTCAAGGATAAAAAGGTCAGGCAGGTGCATTAGTGGTGAGAAGGGCGAGGATCAAGGGCATAAGCATTTTGCTGCTTCAGCAGTCAGTCCTTGTGGGGCCTGAAAATGAGAAGGTCAGGGGACCATTCATTTATTTGTAAACAAATAATGCCTAATCCTAAGATTCTTCTCATCATATGTGGTTACAGCCACAGCATTCTTATGTGCCAAGGAGGGACAGCTTCTCTTTCAAGGTTTCTGTGTAGCTGACGGTGAACAAGAGGCGGTGAACAATGGCCAGTAATGGTCCATCAAGCTCTACTTCATCTGGAAGGGGAGGCTTTGAAAGACTCGATGGCAAGTCTGGATTTGAGCCTGTTGCTCAATAAGGGTAGATATTTATAAAGACTAAACATCAAACACAAACACGTTCAGTGTTAATTGATGTGAGATTCTTGTGTTTTACATTGGGAAGGGGAAAAGTTGCTTGGAGATACTTTGCAATTGGGTTCTGAAATGTCCAGTAAGGTTAGTAGGGAATCATGCTTCAAAAAGTTTGAGCGCCACTGGAAACTCCTTGAGAAATTCCATGAGTCTCATCCAAACTTAAAAAAAAAATTCTTTCAAAATTTCACAGATCTTTCTCCGAAGCAGGGACCTTCCAAGTTCACCTCAGAACTTTGCCTTAGGCGAAACTCTGCGGCGCATGGCAATTTCCGCAGTGCAGAAAAGGCTGCGCCATCGTTGAAGCCTTGTAGCGATGAAGTAATGTCAACAAGGTCTTTCTTAGTGGACCTTTCGAGCCCACAAGTCCTCAGCACCTCTGACAGCCCGGAGGCGCAGAGGAACTCCCATGGCCCCCTTGCTAGACCACAGCACCCTCAGACAACTTAACTCTGCACAAAACATCCCTCTTGCCTTTCATCGTTCATTTGGATAAAGGACCCAGAAGATAAGACAGTGATTGTGAGTCTTGCCTTTTCTCCCCACGCACTAATTGAAAAAGGTCTCATTAATCTCTTTGGGGCCTGCCGCTGCATTTGCATAAGGAATGGCTGCAGAACAAGCCGCTCTCTCGGATAATGTATTCTTTGCAGTGCATCACTCCCAATGTGCCTGCAGCGCAACATGTTATATGAGTTTGACTTTGTAATGTGTGCAAGACAAGCAGCAATAAATACAACTTTTTTTGGTGGGGCGGGGGACGCCCAGTGAGCGCTGTTGGACTCGGAGGCAACTTCTTCTCAACAAAAGTAGCAGCTACGATTCCTTCCTGCAGCCAGCTTTGAAGGTGCTGCAGTTCGCCAAGAATTTCTAGCGAGGACATCTCAGAGCAGCGTCAGGTGCTGAGATCTGATGACTGGCAAGTACCTAGAGCAGAAAAGTGACCCAGCAGAAAAGTGCCCTGAAAGCCTCAGTGTTCAGATACCCAGAGTGAGGATTGCAGCAACTTTTCTACCCATATGAACAGGCAGTGGCATGGGATTGGCCCGCTGAGTCACACACTCGGCCTAACCTACCTCACAGGGCTGTTGTTAAGACAGAGAATGAAGTAAGCTACTCTGGTTCCCCTAGGGCTGCCAACCTCCAGGTACTAGCTGGAGATCTCCTGCTGTTACAACTGATCTCCAGCCGATAGAGATCAGTTCCCCTGGAAAAAAATGGCCGCTTTGGCAATTGGACCCTATGGCATTGAAGTCCCTCTCCTCCCCAAACCCTCCCCTCCTCAGGTTCCACCCCAAAAACCTCCTGCCAGTGGTGAAGAGGGACCTGGCAACCCTAGTTTCCCCCCAGGGGGAGAAAAGCCAGGTATAAATGGAGCAAACAAACAAACAAATAGCCAGTGGAGCTTTATCTGGCCCTATAGATAAAGCCATCCAGAACAACACAAGATAAAAACAGGCTTCTACAAATCACAAGAAGACCAGACTACTAACAGACCTGTCTGTTGGCCTGCATATCCTTCATGCACCTGCCTCGGTTTACCTCCCAGCCTGCCTACCCGGTGATGAGTCACCTCCTGTCTGCCCAATGGAGTCAGGCATTACGCTCCTGACCGGCAACCCGAGGTACAGCGCAGCACCCAGAGTTTGCATTTCAAACAGCTGGAGCAAAGTTTGTAACCTCTCCATCCTTCCCGTCACTTCGAAATGCCGGGCTCGATATAGCGAGCCCCAAGTGGCTCTTCTCCTGCCTTCCCCAGCTAACTCGACAAGGCGACGGAACAATAGAAGCGACAAAACAGGAGATATTTTAATTTCAAAGCTGTGCTGACATTCACCAAGTGCTCTCAAGGTTTATATCAACAGCGAGTGCCGCTGGAAAAAACTCGGCTTTGGAATTCAGATTTGTGCCACTTCTCGTCTGTCGCGAACAGGAGATTCTGTTTCCCCTCATTAATGGCGTTAACCTTTATATTTTTAAAAATATATTTTTAAAAATATCTCGCAAGGTGGAGAGAGGACGGTAAAATAAAAAGAGAGCCTCCGTTCGGCCAAGGAAAGCAAAGTCGACGGTGTAGGGCACAGAGCACAGTAACCAACCATGCAATATGGTAGCAGAGGGGCAGCTTAGATGCTCTGTCCTTGAAGTGGCAGATGTTGGAAACACTTCTGCAGGGCAGTGGCCAGTCGGGTTGCCAAGCTCCAGGAACTACTATAGATAAACAAAAACCTATGCTGAACTAGTATAGACTAACAAGAACAAACAGCACGAGGGCTCTACTAATATAGAGCTTTAATTGAAGTGTAAGCAAATAAACAAATCAACCTAAGTAATAAGTCAAGATTCCAATAATTCAGCTGAATTATTATGTTATAGTATATGTTTAAGAAGTTATAAGAAGTTGTACTTTTGAATGTAACTGTATACGATTTGGATATTTGGATAGAAGGACACATATGAATTAAAATTACTTGGGGGTATGATGATTATAATACCCATACAGTATAATAGTTATTGGAATCCTGACTTATTACTCAGGTTGATTTGTTTATTTGCTTACACTTCAATTGAAGCTCTATATTAGTAGCGCCCTCATGCTGTTTGTTCTTGTTGACCTCCAGGTACTAGCTGGAGATCTCCTGCTATTACAACCGATCTCCAGCCGGTAGAGGTCAGTTCACCTGGAGAAAATTGCCGCTTTGGCCATTGGACTCTATGGCATCGAAGTCCCTCCCCTCTTCAAACCCCGCCCTCCCCAGGCTCCGCCCCCAAAACCTCCTGCCAATGGCGAAGAGGGACCTGGCAATCCTACGGGTCAGGGGTGTGTGCGCGCGGGTGCATTTGAAAGCCACTCTCCACAATATCTATGGATTAATTCGTACTTGTTATACGTGCACAGAGTGCCAGCATGTTTGGCCTGTTGGACTAGTATTTGGGACACTCAGGTTCAAACCCCCACTCTGCCACGGAAGTTTACCTGGTGATCTTGGGCCAGTTATTCTGTCTCAATACAATCGACCTCACATGGTTTATTTTGTGCTCATAGGACAGAGGAGGAGAGAAATATGCTGTGAGCCACATTGGGTCCCGCTGGGGAGAAAAGTGAGATCTAAACGTATAAATAAATAAAACCCTGCCCTTTCCTCCATGTGCAGTGGTCATAGGACCATGGAGACTGGAGACAGATGATGGAAGAAGAAGAAGAGTTGGCTTTTATATGCCGACTTTCTCTACCACTGAAGGAACGATCAAACTAGCTTACAATCACCTTCCCTTCCCCTCCCCACAACAGACACCCTAGGAGGTAGGTGGGGCTGAGAGAGTTCTGTGACTAGCCCAAGGTCACCCAGCTGGCTTCATGTGTAGGAGTGGGGAAGCCAACCCGGTTCACCAGATTAGCGTTCGCAGCTCATGTGGAGGAGCGGGGAATCAAACCCGGTTCTCCAGATCAGAGCCCACCACTCCAAACCATTGCTCTTAACCACTATGCCATGCTGGCTCTCAGATAACCCTAGTGGACAGACTTACCTCGCTTCAGAAAAGCCTTGGCATGTGTGATCTGTGGATTGGTTATCTGAGCAGCACTTCTGGGGCGGGGGGTTCCTCACTGTGGGACCAAGACTTGCTTGTTCCCTCCAGCCACACTACGAAGCCACAAAACCAAGGGCTGGTTCCCCCCCCCCCAAACCCATTTCAACTCATGTGCCAATAGCCACATCTGTACGTCCACTTCCCAATGGGTGAGACTGGAAAGATTTCCCTTTAGTGTGAGCCATCATGTTACAACCAGATCTTTGGAAAGAACGCAGCTTTTCATAAGCTGCCTGCTCCACCCTGCCAGCTACCGTTGTCTGACTTTTGTCAGCCCCTCTGGGATTTTTCCCATTTGGAACCCAAAGAGGGTTTTGTTTTTGTTTTAAGGTTTTTGCTTCAGAAGGTTAATAGTGTCCAAACTGGCAACTCTTCCCCTAGAGGGGATCAAGGGGGAATTCTCCCTTCTTTTCAGGGTGCAGCAAAGCTAAAGAGGCCAGGACAAAGATGGGGAGGAAGGAGAGGGCATGAAGGTTCCAAAGTGGCAAAGTTTCTGGACTGACAGGCAGATTTGGTTTCCCAAAACAAGAACAAAATTGTGTCATACTTTTTATTGGTGGGGGAAAGCGCCGTCAAGTCACAGCCAAATTGTGGCAGCCCTGTAGGATTTTCAAGGCATGAGATGAACAGAGCTGGTTTGCGATTGCCTTCCTCTGTCTAGCAACCCTGGACTTCCTTGGTGGTCTCCCATCCAAGTACTAACTAGGGTTGACCATGCTTAGCTTCCATCGAACACTTGAAATTGTTTCGGGGCAGTATCCAATGTGGATGTGCAATTTCTAGGGCAGCAAACCTTAATTGGTAGATTAATCAATTAAAGCTTTCATTGATTAAGTGTTAAGGTTTAATTGATTAATTGGGGAGGGGGAATTTTCATCGGAGAGGCTGAGAGTTAGGAGACAATTCTTTATCTTTAGGGGTATTGTGGTTCCAATGAGCTATGGCAATAGGGAATAAGTGATTATTATTATCATTTCTAGGAGCCCCGTGGCATAGAGTGGTAAGCTGCAGTACTGCAATCCAAGCTCTGCTCACGACCTGAGTTCGATCCCGAGGGAAGTTGGTTTCAGTTAGCTGGCTCAAGGTCAACTCAGCCTTCCATCCTTCCGAGGTCAGTAAAAGGAGTACCCAGCTTGCTGGGGGGTAAAGGGAAGATGACTGGGGAAGGCACTGGCAAACAACCCCACAAAACAAAGTCTGCCTAGAAAACGTCAGGATGTGACATCACCCCATGGGTCAGGAATGACCTGGTGCTTGCACAGGGGACCTTTACCTTACCTTTATTATCATTTCATTTAGTATTAGATTTGCAAGCTGCATTGAGTCCTGCTATGCAGGAAAAAAACAGGATAAAGTATTTCAAATAAATAAATAATATTTTACCCTTCCTTCAATATCTGAAATAGGCATGTCAGTTGAGGGATTGCAGTGAAAAAAATCTTTAAATAATGGATTGGGCACAAAAATGTAGCACAGTTTTAAAAAACCTTGCTAATACCTGCTGGGCATCAGAATTCACACACAGGGGACTTCCTTGACAGTGTGACAGTTTGGGCAATTAATATTTACTGAGATTAGTGAAACGGTTGGACATTTTTGCATTCCTGACTCGGAAAGAGCACTTTTACATAAATGGACTCCAGAATTTACCACAATCTACTGCCCGTGGCGCAGAGCAGTACTGCAGTCCAAGCTCTGCTCACAACCTGAGTTCGATCCCAATGGAAGTCGGTTTCAGGTAGCCGGCTCAAGGTTGACTCAGCCTTCCATCCTTCTGAGGTCGGTAAAATGAGGACCCAGCTTGCTGGGGGTAAAGGGAAGACGACTGGGGAAGGCACTGGCAAACCACCCCGTAAAACAAAGTCTGCCTAGTAAACATTGGAATGTGACATCACCCCATGGGTCAGGAATGACCTGGTGCTTGCACAGGGGACCTTTACCTTTACCTTATACTGTCCATTTACTCTCAGTCACAAAAACTGGTGCTGCTGGAAGAGTAATAGATATGTAGATGAGCAAAACCCATTCAATCACATCAGGCATCCTTTCCCCATGGCAAAATTGACTAGGCTAGTTAAATTCACGAAAGGCTCAACAGATACAGCTTTGCCGCTGTGTGGCTTCTGTTATTATTTTACATTCAGCTAAACCCTAATTGTTATAGAATCCCAAATCAATATAAGGCCTCATTGTCGTAAGAAAGATTTGGTATCAATTAATGGAATTATACATGTAAGGAGGAATATGATTTGTCCCTTGGTAACAAGTCAATTAATCTGTCCTGGTTCTCATCATTGCTATCTGCCCTCTCTAGTTGCGTGCAATTATTTCTTGCTTTGTCTCAGTTGTTGATGTTTTAACTCTTGTTGTTCTGTATGCTTTGCTTGTAAAAATCTTATAAATAACTGAGGGTTTTTTTTTTTTTTTTTTTTTTGAAAGCACCACTCTGCAGGGCTTGGGTTGCCCTTCAAGGAGGCAAACTCTAGGCAGCAAATAATACAAACCCTCCCTTTTTTATTTGACCACTCAGCTCCTTAAGGAGAGGAGAGAGCTGCTGACCAGCGAGATAACCCAGAAATGGAGCAGTAAGTGCTGAACCCAGAGTGGAGTTGGGGGGATGATTAAAGTTTAACAAGTGAGTGTTTGAAGTCGGAGGAAAGCAAAGCAGGCTGAGCACAAGATCAAAAGTTCCTTTAGGCTTCTGGAATATACAGAATCCCGAGAAGCATCTGAGAAACAGGTAACCCAGGGGGAATCAACAGCTACCTGCAAGCATTACTGCTCTCCACAGTACAACTGAATGGTTCTTTCTCTGTGAAAACATTTCCCTCTCCAGGCAGGCAACCCAACAGAGTTCTGTGAAATCCAAATGCTTGCATATCCAACAGAAGAACATAGGAATGGCCCAGGGTTGGTCAGTCCTGGGGCATTCGGAGCAGCTGCCCTGGGCTAGGGTTGCCAACGGCCGTCCCCCATCTTCACCTTCTATTATGAAGACTCAATGATTATTTATACATGTACCTTAGGGACTTTTTTAATGAGAAATTCCTACAAATATATTAAGAAAACCATATTGCATCGAGACTGCATCAAACGTTGAATGTATATTTTGTATATATTTGTTACGAGTGCTACTTATGTGCATTCCCACTTGCTTGTTTTTGTATGTTTAAACACAATATAGTTGTTGTTATTTTGTACTGTATCGTTCCTGTGCTGACTTCCAAACCTCGCGGTATTGGTACGGAAGTGCTTTGATTTTGGGTTGCAACCGCCAGGTACTAGCTGGAGATCTCCTGCTATTACAACTGATCTCCAGCCAAAAGAGATCAGTTCACCTGGAGATAATGGCCGCTTTGGCAATTGGACTCTACAGCATTGAAGTCCCTCCCCTCCCCAAACCCCACCTTCCTCAGGCTCTGCCCCCCAAATCTCCCGTCAGTGGCAAAGAGGGACCTGGCAACCCTACCCTGGGCTCTGCGCTGGGGCAGCCCCTGCAGACAGATGCCCCAGTCGCTGCCTTGAAGACCCTGCTGCGATCTGCGCTGCCTGAGATGTAAACAGGGGGAGCGGGAGGCCATCAGCTGTAGGGTGATGGGGGACCTCTACAAACTACAGCTGATCCCCGGCACTGCCAGGAGGGCGAAAGCTATCAGCTGCAGGCCAATGGGGCCCCCATTGCTCTACAGCTCATTACCCTCCCCCCAGTGATTATGGGGCCTCAGCCTCGAGTTTTGCCCAGGGCCTCAGAATCTAAGACTGCCCCTGAATGGCCTTGCTGGATCACACCAATGTCAGCCCCGCATCCAGTTTACAACAGCAGCCAACCGGATGCTCCCAGGTTGCTCACAAACAGAGAATGCAAGCAATAGTCCTCCATTGCAACTTGCCATTGGCAATCAGGGATACACTGCCTCTGCATCTGGAGGCTCTATTGAACTATCAACTATCATGGCTGCTGACAGGTCTGTCCTTTTAAAAAAAGCCGTCTACGTCATTGGCCATCACCATTTACACATTCTGTAAGTTGATGCTTTATTTGTTTATTTAATGCATTTCTTTCCCGCCCCCATTCCCGGCAAGCCGGACTCAGAGCGGGTCACAACAAGATAAAACATAGGCTAAAACATATACTAAAATATGTTTTAAACTTATTCTTCATTATATATTAAAACAATAGAAAAAGATGTCATTCCCTTTCGTTTGAAGCCACTAGACACTAAACAGGCCTGGAGAACAGTAGACCCCCAAATGTGGGGGAGGATGGGGAGGCCAGCAAATTATGAAAATGGAGAAAGGCTTGCAGCTGCCCTCAGATGTAGACCTGGCAGAACAGTTCTGTTTTGCAGGCCCTGCGGAAACTCCTTTAGATCCCGCAGGGCCCTGATGTTACTTGGAAGACTGTTCCACCAGACCGGGGCCAGGGCTGAAAACGCCCTGGCCCTTCTCGAGGACAGCCGCGCACTCTGCGGCCCGGGGACCACCAGTAAATTGTTGTTGCTTGAGCGTAAAGCTCCCTGGGGGGTCTACCAGGAGAGGCGGTCCCGCAGGCACGATTTGTAAACTTCCTCGCAAGTCTTACTGTGGACTGGTCAATGTGTTCAAAGGTGAGTCACAGATGGATTAAAACTGCCACTCTGGACAGCCATCCTGAATCTATTTCCTCTTGCTCATTTTTGAGTGGAGAAGCTGGAAGGCGTCACGGGGACCTTGAGGGCTCCTCACCAGCCTGCCAGCAAGACCTGCCACTCACCCCCCCCCCCCCGCTGGACCAACACAAGGGAGATGTTTGCTGTCATCTTGATGTAAATTAGATATTTTGGGGACTGGATTAATGTTGACATTAACTTTCTTAACGGGCTTATTCACATGCAAAGCACTGGAAAATATTCAAGTCTAGCATTTTCTTTTCTCCCAAGACTAAGGGAAACAACATCTGTTGGTTTTTAAATCCTTTTCTTGACACCTCCCAGAGGGAAGAGGCAGGAAGGACAGCGAGAGCGGGCTCTTGATGGGGCCCCTTAGGAAAAGACATGGGCGGGGCATTGCCCTCTGTGGCAGGGAGAAAGTGAAGCATCTGCTCCTGATAACAGAGGAAATCCAGACCACCTCCAGGTATGTGACTGGAAAAACGAGCATTCAGATTTCATCGGGCTAGGAACCGGACAGCTGCCTTAACCTTGGCTAAGAAGCAGAGCTGGGAAAGCCCTGGTTCAAATCTCACCGCGACCCTTGGACAAGCCACTCTTCACTTACTCTCACCTGTAATAATGGTAAAGGTAGTCCCCTGTGCAAGCACCGGGTCATTACTGGCCCATGGGGCGACATCACATCCCAATGTTTACTAGGCAGACTTTCTTTATGGGGTGGTTTGCCATTGCCTTCCCCAGTCATCTGCACTTTACCCCCAGCAAACTGGGGACTCATTTTACCGACCTCGGAAAAATGGAAGGCTGAGTCAACCTTGATCTGGCTACCAGAAACTGACCTCCGTTGGGATCAAACTCAGATCGTGAGCAGCACTTTTAACTGCAGTACTGCAGCTTACCGCTCTGTGCCACAGGCTCTCTCATCTGTAATATGGGGATAATAATACTGACCAACCTTACAGAGTTGTTGGAAGAATGATTGAAATAAGGCCCATGAAACATTTGAAAGCACCGTATGAGGTTTTGTTGCCGCATGAATCCTTCCCCCCAGTCTGATACACATTTTGCATTTCCCCCCTTTGCTGCAACAAGCAAGGAAAAACAAATCTTTGGAGGTTGTCTACCTACATTTCTGCCCGTAGCTTCCCCAGTGGTTATTTCAAATGGATGGAGGGTGTCAGCGAGGAAACTCAGGTGCGGGGAGGAGGTCAGCACAACAGCTGCTGCTCAGATCATTCACTTGCCAGCAGGGGCATATAGCGCATGTGTGTATGCGTGCCTACGAGGGTTATTGTTCCAGAACTTCTCTCAAGCAGGTAATGTGGGTGTGTAGAGTGCCGTCAAGATGCAGCCAATTTAAAGCGACCCCACCAGGTTTTCAAGGCAAGTGAGAAACAGAGGAGGTTTGCCAATATCTTCCTCTGTAGAGTGTTCCTCGGTGATCTCCATTCCAAGTACTGACCCTGCTTAGCTTCCAAGATCTGGCAAGATCAGGCTATACCACGCCACCTTCTCTCCCTAAGCAGGTAATATTTTTTTTGCCGTCAAGTCACATCTGACTTACGGCGACCCCTGGTGGGGTTTTCAAGGCAAGAGACATTCAGAGGTAATTTGCCATTGCCTGCCTCCGCGTCACGACCCTGGTATTCCTTGGAGGTCCCCCATCCAAATACTTACCAAGGTCGACTCTGTTTAGTTTCAGAGATCTAACGAGATCAGGCTAGCCTGGGCTAGTGAATGGAGAAACTCTGGCTTGGGTTTCTGTGCTTGCGAATGTCCTGTGTTTTGAATCTATGCAGGATGCCGTTTTGTCGTTCTTCTTTGCTTCCTTCAAAGCATCGAAAGCAGGTTCAGATCCCCCCCTGCCACTTAACACAAGAAGGACCCTTGGCTTCCTGCTTAAGCTAAGCCTGTGTTGCATGTTGGGGACACTGCTGATCAGCCTCTGAATAGCACAACAGCTCACAAACACCCTGATATACATGGTGTACGACCACCGGTGACTGTCATTTAAGTACACATGAACACATGCAGTTCTGAGAGAACTGTGATTGGCCCAAGGTCACCCAGCAGGCTTCATGTGGAAGAGTGGGGAATCGAACCTGGTTCTCCAGATTAGAGTCCGCTGCTCTTAACCACTACACCATGCTGGCTCTCACACCCAGATTTAGGGGCAAGTAATAGTAGCGTTTGCTGTTCCCTGACAAAGTCTGCCTTTCTCTGCTTAGATGGTTTTACTTCTGACCATGGATAAGTGCCAGTATCTGATGATGGGGAGAGGGAGAAGAGAGGTTAGGTGTAACAGAGAGCAAATCCTGTCTGTCTCTCCACCCATCCTGCACAGTAACAGAAGCACTGTGGCAGAGATGGCGTTAAACCCCATTCTGGCCTCTTTTCAACGCTAGGGGGGAAACCCCCCAACTCTGTCTGTGAATAAATGTTTAATAGCAACAGAACTGCAGGTGTTAGCTGAAATCCTCTCTAAGATGCTAGGAACGGGATTGCTTGGCTGACTTGGGGATTTATTCTTCCCCCGTATGTGCTACATGGATTTTTATTGATCGATTTCCATTTTTAAGTCCAGATGAAGCTGTCTAGTTCTGGTGTGGATTCCAGAAAAGGTGCCATTTTGCTTCCGTTTCAACAGGTCAATAACCACAAACAACCCCCCCTTCTCTTGTCAAGCACAGGGGTGGGGACTATAAGCCGTAGTTTTTTTTTTTTTTTAGGTTAAAACCTGTCTTCGGCAGTTTCATGAATTTTCAGTACGTAGGGGAACAGTTTTGCTTCTGGATTAAGAAGGGAAAGGCACGTCACTCTTATCCCCCCCTTCCGCAGATATATTTTCTTGACCATTTCCTAGGCATCTGCTTTGCAATTGTAGACAAGCTCAAAGTAATATTGCTTCCCACTCTCCCCTTTCTCTGGGGATGGGCTATAGTGAAGCTTCGTGGATTCCCTTGCACTATGGTTGCCAACCTCCAGGTGGTGGCTGGAGATTTCCTGCTATTACATCTGATCTCCAGGTAGGATTGCCAGGTCCCTCTTGGCAACCGGCAGGAGGTTTTAGGGGCAGAGCCTGAGGAGGGTGGGGTTTGGGGGAAGGGAGGGACTTCAATGCCACAGAGTCCCATTGCCAAAGCGGCTATTTCTTCCAGGTGAATTGATCTCTATCGGCTGGAGATCAGTTGTAACAGCAGGAGATCTCCAGCTAGTACCTGGAGGTTGGCAACCCTATCTCCAGGCAACAGAGATCCGTTCACCTGGAGAAAATGGCTGCTTTGGAAAGTAGTCTCCATGACATTATACCCCATGAAAGTCTCTCCCCTCCCCAAATCCCGCCCTCGTCAGGCTCCACCCTCAAAATCTCCAGGTATTTCCTGACCCAGAGCTGGCAATCCTACCTTGCACTAGTAGTACAGCGTGTCAGGGGCGCTCTCTCTTGGCATAAGATGCACTGGCTGAGAGAGAGGGGAAGCAATGGGGCCACTCTATCCAAATTATAACAGAGGGGTGAATACCTCCAGCGTGGTGGTTTTGTTTTTCAAGGAAAGCTTCAGCTTCTCTCCTGGCTCAGAGTCTGAGAATTGGTAATCTAAAGCCAGCGGGGCCTCTGCGTAGGTAACAATGAACTGACACACAATATTACTTTCACTGACCCTTCACTTAGTGTAAAAGCTAAAATTATACCTATGCATTTATTACATAATGACTACCCTGTTTTTCCTCTGCTGTCAGCCTTTTAAGAGAGGTGTGAGGTCCATTTGGTGTCAGAGAGACATTTGGTTAGCTGCTAGTTTTTATATTTGCAAGGGAAAGCAGTGGTTTTCTTTCTGCTCACTTTGTTTGTCAAAGAAGGCCAAAGGGTACAAGCTGATACAAGCTGCACCCCAGCACCCGCTCACTCACATGGCATACTGTACCTGGCATTCTGTACAGAAGATAAACAAGACCATGGCCTGAATCATCTTTTTCTTCTGCCTCCCTTCCCCCTTTGTTTTTAACATCCAGCCTCCTGAAGAGTTCTGGAGAACTCAAAAGCTTGCACACTAGGGTTGCCAACTGCCAGGTAATAGCAGGAGATCTCCTGCAAATACAACTGATCTCCATCCGATAGATATCAGATCACCTGGAGAAAAATGGCCGCTTTGGCAACTGAACTCTATGGCATTGAAGCCCCTTCCCTCCCCAAACCCCACTCTCCTCAGGCTCTGCCCCAAAAATCTCCCGCCGGTGGCGAAGAGGGACCTGGCAACCCTATTGCACACTGTTTGGGTCTTAATAGATAGCATTGCTTTTGTTTTTTGATTCTGCTTTGGGCCAACGTGGTTACTTGCAACTGCGTACCTAAGCTAGTGAACTTCAAATCAAGAAGGTGTTTAAAAAGCAATCGTATTCCACAAACAATATTAAATCCCACCTCTCTTCATCACCACCCATGTACCGAACAACAGAAGTAAAACTCCACTGGATGAGACCAAGTGTCCCACTGATCCAATAACCTGTTTTCCAACAGTGGCCAGCCACTTTCATACCATATCTGCTCCCCCCCACCCCCAGCAAAAAAAAAAAAAAAGTAGGTGGGGGCCTGGGGGGAGAATTTTTGAATTTAGAAAAACTGGAAGGGAAAGGACCTCCCCATTCAAGGCTTCCATTTTAGACTGCAGCTTCCATTGACATTTTGTGGGGGGGAAAAATCAGGGAAGAACTATATGCAATTCAGTGTCATGTGCTGATCATGAATCTGAATTGCCCAGATTCACCCAGTCTGGGGAGATCCCCCGACAGTGGCGCCCTTTGGAGCCTTAGTCACTTGTCCATATCTTCACTCCACAATCAATAGATGACCCCCATAAATGTGGCTACCTCCCTGCATTCTCCAAATCATTTAAGCACAAGCAAAACAGCACTGGTCCCAACACAGATCTACTATTAGTTTCTTCTACTGCAAGAGCAGTCCATTTATCTACCTTCCGCTCCTTGGTTTTTTTTAAACCAACGACCAATCCATGGGAGTTTTCATTCTCTTATCCCATGACTGCTAAGTTTACTTAAGAGCCTGAGCTATAAGTTTCTAGGAAGTCTGCATTTGATGTCTGCAGGATCATCCCTATGTGCTTGCTGAGACTCTCAAAAAATCAGAATGGTTGCAGAAGCCATGCTTCCTCAGCGAGGCTTGTTCTTCTGTGTACTTAATACTTCTATCGTTCAGCCTTCTGCCAATGGATTTGTAAACAAGCGTGTAATTTCAGAGATCTTCCAAGAATAATGCCACTGATTTACCCATTTTCCTGTTTTCCCTTTCCTATCGGAAGCTAATCAAGGGTAACACATTGAGGAGGGAAGGCTATGGTTCATGCTGAGTTTATTGGTAACCTTCAGGGAACTGTAAATCTACTGCTAAAACTTCCTTTAAACTTCAGCCTTCCTTCCTAAATGTGTTGTCCTTGATTGGCTTCTGGTAGGCAAGATCTTGAAATGAGGAAGCAATAGTGCTTGGTTTCTTTTCCAGGAGCTGAACTCATGCATTAAGTCATTAGTTATTATCAGGACTCCTCGCAGCCTGTGGCTGGTCACAGCCAGTTCAGGAACGAATGCACTCAAGTCCTTAGGCAGGAAGTGGGGCTCCACAGTCCTCTGTGGAAGCTGCCTCATAATGTTTTAGAAGACAAGACCTCCCAGCGGGGATCTGTCAGCCTTACGCACTGGGTAAGCATCTTCCCGTCACAGCATGGTCAATGGAGCCAGCGTGGTGTAGTGGTTAGGAGCAGCAGACTCTAATCTGGAGAACCAGGTTTGATTCCCCACTCCTCCACATGATGCCTGCTGGGTGACCATGGGCTAGTCACAGTTCTCTCAGAACTCTCTTGGCCCCGCCCACTCACAAAGTGCCTGTTATGGGGAGGGGAAGCCGCTTTGAGACTCCTTAAAAATAGAGAAAAGTGGGGTATAAAAACCAACTCTTCTTCCTCTTTCTCCTCCTCTACCACCATCACCACCATCTTGTTGGATTTTCCCTTCTGCACAGTTCTTAGAGGCACCTAAGTCCTTTAGGGCGGTCAACCCTATTTTGTCTGAAAAAGTCAGAATTGCGCCCTGTGGTTCCATCAAGGGATGAACCATCTCCTCCCTGCAAGTTTTGATAGCATTCTGATAAATGACATCGACCAAAATTCTCTATTGTGCGTAGATTTCAGAGGTTCCGTCACATCTAGTCCCTCTAGTGACAGACCTGGTTTTAGTTCAGAAGGCGTAACAAATCCTCCTTTGACAAATTAGTCTGTGGATTCAGGAGTTCAGTACAACCAGAATGATTGTTCAGAGTGGAATGCCTACGGCTGGAATCCAGAGGTTTACTCCCAGGGTGTACTCAAAAGAAGTCAGAATAAAAATAAAATAAGCCCTTTCAAACCTCTCTCTGTACCTCTCAAAACACATTTTAAAAATGATTTTATTTCTGTATTACAGATAGCCGCAGTTGCAATCCTCTGCAACACAGAAACAAGAAAAATAGAAATCCCTTTAGAATCAGACCTCTGTGTGCAATAAAAAAAAAAGTGTTTTTTTCCAGCCATGAGGTTCATTCAGAAGGGATCTTTTTTGTTTTTTACTTTATACGTTATAAATCTCAAAGGAATAAAAAATATATATTCATGTTAAAATTACTTAGCAAATTCTCTTTCCTTGCTGGGAGATAGCTGGAAAGGGATCAAGTCATAATAAAGCCACAGAATGGTAACAGAGCAGAACCGAGGAAATCCTCCCTTCCTTAGTTTTAACACATACTTATAAATGGCCAATCATCTGGCTTCTTTTAGCATTTGTGGACTGATTTACACAGCTATTTTAGCAGATCTGCCTGGAAAGCACACAGTGTGAACTATATGATTTGGCCCTGAATCCCACCAGTTTCGGATCAGTCTGGCAGCTTCCGCATACATTATTCATTTTGCAGCGGGTTTTTTTTCCAGATGATCCACATTACATAGAAACATAGAATCACAGAGTTGGAAGGGGCCAACCAGGCCAGCTAGTCCAACCCCATGCTCAATGCAGGATCAGCCTAGAGCATCCCGACAAGTCTTCATCCAGCCACTGCTTGAAGACTGCTGGAGAAGAGCTCACCACCTCCCTAGGCAGCCCTGAACTACTACTACTGTAAAATATTTCTTGCTTGTGTCCAGCCAGTATCTTTCTGTCTGTAATTTATACCCATTATTGCGAGTCCTGTCCTCTGCTGCCAACAGGAACAGCTTCCTGCCCTCCTCTAAGTGACAGTCCTTCAAATACTTAAAGAGAGCAATCATGTGCCTCGGAGAGTGGTGGAGTCCCAGTCTTTGGAGGTCTTTAAGCAGAGGCTGGATGGCCATCTGTCGGGAGTGCTTTGATTGTGGGATCCTGCATGGTGGGGGGAGGGTTGGGGTCACTGTGGATGTGGGGGGAGGTAGTTGTTAATTTCCTGCATTGGGCAGGGGGTTGGATTAGATGACTCTGGTGGTCCCTTCCAACTCTATGATTCTATGATTCTATGTCCCCCCCCCCAAAAAAAATCCTCTTTTCCAGATTAAACATTCCCAAGTCCCTCAGTCTTTCCTCATAGGGCTTGGTCTCCAGGCCCCTCATAGGGTTTGGTCCCTCATAGGGCTTGGTCATTGCCTACCTCCTTTTCTCCTTCTGTGTGTTTCCAGAACCTGCTTTGATCTGATGTTTCCAGAAAGGTCAGAACCAGAGTAGGTTACACCTTATGTTTCTCAACCTCCTCACTCACATCTGCTGCTGTTTTCCCTCCCCATCCCCTTGCCACCAGAGGGCCGTTTCCTGAATAATAAAAAACAGGTATTTTCTATAACACTATAATAACATACCCATTACTATTTTTTAAAAGCCTGCTGGCAGTATGAGGTGTGTGGAATGATGGGGAGGGAAAACCAGAGAATTGCCCGTAAGAACATAAGAAAGGCCATGCCAGATCATACCAAGGTCCATCAAGTCCAGCAGTCTGCTCACACAGTGGCCAACCAGGGGCCTGTAGGAAGCCCACAAACAAGACGACTGCAGCAGCAGCATCCTGCCTGTGTTCCACAGCCCCTAATATAATAGGCATGCTGCTCTGATCCTGGAGAGAATATGTATGCATCATGACCAGTATCCATGTAGGCTCTCTGTTGCCATGTGTGTTCACAGTGGGGAATCATCCCCATGTGGAAGTAGCCTCTGTCATCATTCAGAGAGGGGATTTCACTCTGCATGTGCTCAGAGGCACTCTCTCTTTTAGTACACCTTGAGTCTTGATCATAAGCCTCCGGAAGTGGAGAGAAGAGGGGAATATGAAGAGAAGTTTGCGGCAACATCACACAAATTTCTGGAGTCATGTAGTCCTTCCCTCTAAAATAGATATCAGGAGAAATGCGGGGCGGGGGGGGGGAGAGAAATCTAAAAAGCATTGTCAACTTGAATGATTTCCGAGGAGCCTGTCACTAAACAACCATCACCCTTCAGAGCTCAAGCCAGGCAATGAAACCAATAGAAGTAATAAAGAAGGCGGGTGGCGCTTGACAGATCTGAATGGCCCTGGCAGCTGACACTCAATTTCACCCAGGGGCAATTGAAGCTGAGACACGGATGTGTCCGTGGCTGCAATGACCCTGAGGAAGCAGCACGGACGGTTAATTTTAAGCGGTGTGTTGTGTTCGCTGGAGAATTCTGTCTGATGGAATGCAAGAGAAGATGCAGGAGGCTAGCTCTTCCAGGAGAGCCCCTCGCAGGCCTAGCAGCCAGCCCTACAGCTTGTAGATTAGCAGCTGGAAACCCATGACGTAGAGCTACACATTGCAAAAGACTTGGCTCAAATTGCTCATTTGCCAAGAGCCATTCGATGACCTTCAGCAAGCCACTGAAATCACTGCTTCTTTAATATGGGGACAAAGCTACCTCGCAGGGTCGTAGTTGTCAGAAAGGATTACTGAGCTACCATGCAATGTGCTTTGCACACTCATGGGGTACTGTATAAATGGTAGGTATGATTCTTATACCGTGGACTGCCAAAAAAAACAAAAAAAAAAACAAATCAGTGGGTTATAGATCAAATCAAGGCTGAACTGACCCTAGAAGCTAAAATGACTAAACTGAGGCTATTGTATTTTGGTCACATCATGAGAAGGCAAGAGTCACTGGGAAAGACAGTCATGCTAGGAAAAGTTGAGGGCAGCAGGAAAAGAGGAAGACCCAACAGGAGATGGATGGACTCAATAAAGGAAGCCGCAGCCCTCAATTTGCAAGATCTGAGCAAGGCTGTCAAAGATAGGACATTTTGGAGGACTTTCATTCATAGGGTCGCCATGAGTCGGAAGCGACTTGACTGCACTTAACACACACACACACACACACACACACACACACACACACACACACTTCTTATGATTAAGAATAGTGCCTTTGAACACGATCAAAGTGGCTTTTCCAAGAATTTGAACTTTCTGGCAGAAAATTTTCCTTTTCTGAAAAACGTTGGCTGTTGGGGGATTTGTCAGGGACCACGGAAGCTTGCTGGGGACCTTGGGCCAGTCACACACTCTCAGCCTAACCTACCTCACAGGGTTGTTGTGAGGATAAAATGGAGGAGAGGAGAACGATGTAAGCCATTTTAGGTCCCCCTTGGGGAGAAAGGGAAGATATAAATAAATAAATGATCTTCAGGAAGGACTCCAGGTGTCGGGAAAGGCCTTTGTCAGCCCCTGGTGAGCTGCTGCCAGTCAGAGTAGATGGATCAGTCATCTAGCCCAACATAAGGCTCTGTTCATATGGCGTAGCCCCATGGTCTTCTTCCTGCCCCCCCCATTGAACAGATGCTGAAGTATCAACAACTGCCCTTCCTCACATTGGCCTGCAGTATCTTCATCTCTCCCATCTCCAGCACCCCCCCCCCCAAGCTTTTCCTTTCCTTCTTCCTCTGCTGAAGTTCAGGAGTGATTCAAATGTGACAGAAAGAATTACCTGCCTGATGTTGTTTGTGACCAGCTTCTTGTCCAAACTGGGCCACAATGAAGAAGAAGAAGAGCTGGTTTTTAGATGTCGACTGTCTCTACCACTTAAGGCGGATTCAAACTGGCTTAAAATCACCTTTCCTTTCCCCTCCTCACAACACCATGTGAGGTGAGGCTGAGAGGGTGTGACTGGCCCAAGGTCACCCAGCTGGCTTCGTGTGCAGGAGCGGGGTGACAAATCAGTTCACCAGATTAACCTCCGCCGCTCATGTGGAGGAGTGGGGAATCAAACCCGGTTCTCCAGATCAGAGTCCAATGCTCCAAACCACCGCTTTCAACCACTACACCACGCCGGCTGGTGTGCTTGGAACATCAACACACCAGCGCAATGCCTGCACCCCCAGGCATCCTGTCTTTGGAGCACTGACATCCTATGTGCAGGGGCCAGAGATGCAGGTGTGCGCAACATCATACAGGTAAGTTCCTTTGTCCTGCCAGCACCGCCTGGGACTGGGCCGTGTATGAGAAATAAACACGTTGTGAAAAAGGAACGTTTTTGGTGTCCGTGAAGTGACAGTTATATCGACTCAAGACACAGACTTCCACATCTGGCTTCTGGGGCAGAGGGGCCAGTTTGCACAGGCAAGCCTGAGCCCCGGCCCCTCTCGTGGAAGTAATTAGGCACTCCGGGTAGCTTTTCAAACCACGGCCGCTTAACATACAACCCAACCATCGCTCGCTAATTGCTCCTTAATTCCCATTTGGCAAGCAATAATAAAGTGAGCTTGAACACAGGCAGCGCACTCTCCGTCCCACACCTGCTCTCCAAGAATGACACCTGTGCATGGTGACAGCGTGATTAGCCTCGGTGGCTTTGTAGATTTTTTCCCCTCCTGTTGGGGGAAAATGCGAGGAAGGCATCGTGGGCCTCCTCGACTCCTGTGCTTATCCTTGATCTTCATGTTCTGCGATGCAGAGGGGCTATCTGAGGGCCTGCGGAGAGCTTATTAAGGGCAGGGTCTTGGCTCCCCATTTTCTGCTCGCGCAGATGGCAACGGCTCATCTTCTTCCCGACGCAGGACGTTTCGTATGATCGGAGGTGCATTTTCTTAGGAGAAGCTACAAAGGCTGGGGGGAGGAAGGAGATGCAGCAGCTCTAACTGGTGGTCCGAGCAGGCTAGGGTTGCCAGGCCCTTCTTCTCCACTGGCGGGAGGTTTCTGGGGTGGAGCCTGAGGAGGGCGGGGTTTGGGGGAGGGACTTCAATGCCATAGAGTCTGATTGCCAAAGCAGCCATCTTCTTCAGGTGAACTGATCTCTATCGGCTGGCGATCAGTTGCAATAGCAGATCTCCAGCTCGTACCTAGAAGTTGGCAACCCTAAGGCGAGCTATGCTATGGTTCTCCATTCATTTCTGACAGCCTTGAGGAAAGTCATAGAGGAAAGTTCAGAAGAGGCGAACCGGGTTTAGGGTTCAGCACACATTTAGAGGAACCCCCGGACAATGAGGGGCTGCATTTGTGTTCTGGAGCCGGTACAACTCCTGCCAGGACAAAGGAGGAGCAGATTTGGGGCACTGAAATACTTGCAGAGGGATGGAGTGGAACTTCTTTTTTCTCAGGGCTCAACTATACCTTACTGTGTTTATTTTCTGTCTGTTGTTTGCTTTGGTTATTTAAAGCCTTCGTACCCCCACTTTCTGTCCATAGACTCAAGGCGGGTAACACTACAGGAACAGGCTGCCAGAACACAAAAAGGCATGCTAATTATCAGGATAAAAACAAAAATGCAAGGCGGGGAAAAAAACAACACCAATACAAATTAAAAGCAAGGATTAAGAACACAGAGGGATTAGAAACAACTGCATGGATTAAAAACCACCAGGCAGATTAAAACCATTTTAAATTACTCCTTTTCCTTTTGCAAATTTAGCTGCCAATATTTTTTTTATCAGGGACCAGAACACTGTGATTGGGTGGGACTTTAACCCTTTCCTCTCCTGCCACTTTCTCACTTGAAAAGCCACCATCAAGCTGCTTTTGCCCTTGCTGAGGAAAACATACAGGTTCCAGTAGGTTTTTTTTTTGTCAATGGGGCATAATAAGAGATAAGTAGCAGCAAAACTGCAGGGGATGAAAGGGTTAAAAATTTCCCTGTGTCCCCATTCTGTTTTAAAAAAAAACCCATCTTGGAAGCTAAATCTGTAAGGTTAAAATACATTAAAAAGGAAAAGATGGTATGGGGAAGCGCCTTCCACCCAAGAATTCATTCTGATATTTCAGTTATCATGACTGCCCTCTGTCCATGTACAGGAGCCCAGCTGCAGGCCAGTAGCTGTCAGAAAGGAAGAGATTGAAGAAAGGAGCTGTTAAACTCTCCGCACAGAGCACTCAAATTCTTAGTGATGCTCATGAGTCTGGTCCAAGCAGGACAGTGGAAGCGGTAGGGTTGCCAACCTCCAGGTGGCAGCTGGAGATCTCCCGCTATTACAACTGATCTCCAGGCGACACGGTTCAGTTCACCTGGAGAAAACGGCCGCTTTGGAAAGTGGACTCTTAACCTAGTGGGCTGTGACCGAGGGGGCATTTGAACCAGGAGCTTCTAGCTAACATTCTTTGGAACTATACTGTACCAGTTCTGGTGTGTGCAATACACCAGCCTCTCTGTGTGTCGATGCTTTCCAGGGACAGTTCGCTCACACACAATTTCCAGCCAAGCAGTACAGGAGCACCTGACCATTTTAAGTCTCCTTTTTTATCGCGGCAGAGAGAAGGATGATAAACAGAAAGGTTAAATGACTTGCTCCAAGAAGGGGAAGGGAAGAAGCTATGGGGTCGACTGCAAGCTCATGTTCAGCAAGCTCTTCTGGAGAGCTGTTTTTTGCTGCTGATCTTGCTGTTTTTGGCAGGGGCGGTGTGTGCATGAATCTGTGTAGAACTCAGGCCCGGTCTTAAAATGACAAGCTTCAAGGGAGATTAATTTGCTATTTCAGTCCTTTGGAAAGTGCCGTTGCGCAGAACTGAGGTTCTCGGGTCGTAACGAAGTTCAGATCAATTAAAACAATTTACTTTGTTGCTAATGATTTCAGACCATTGTAATTTATTAGTAAGTAAATGACTTCAAAAGTGCATTCATTCGGCAACTGCACAGGGGGAATCTTAACAAGTTCTCGGATAAATTAAGTCTCGGATTTGGGAGCGGCCTTTTATCGTGAAGCGTTGAAAGCTGGGCCCGCCACTCAGCTTTATGGCTTCAAAGTTTCTTGAAACAATTAAAACTTCTAATCAGTTCTTGTGGGGGGTAGTTGAAGAAATGCAAAATGACAGAGGCTGGGTTTTGAGCGGGCGAGCTGCAAACAAAACCTTTCTTCTTAGCTGGAATCACACCACGCTCCCATCCATGAATGCCCCCCCTCTGGTAAGACATGTTGCTTCCGCGGACTCGGTTGTGGCATGGGCAGGGGGTGGATTTGTTTGACAGGAGGGGGCCGGAGCCGCTAATTCCTTGCAAGGCATTGTCTGAAAGCCCTTGAAGTTCCTTCCCTCTTTGTTGTGTCCTAATAAGGACGAACAAGGAAAAAATCCCACTGCTGGTTCTTTCTCTCCCCAAGTGACTTCCAAGTTGAACGTTTATCTTGACTTTGTACATTTCTTCCCCCCCCCCCCACCACCACCTCCATCCAGACTGGTGATTGCTTTGAAATGCTAAAAGGCAGAGCTGCTTCAGCATGGTGGAAGAGATGGGGCAGGTGGCAAGGGATTGGAACGTGTCGACTTTTTCCTTTCAAATCTTGGGTAGGGGGGCTCCTAGTTGAGTGGCAGACCATGTGACTACCCTGTGGAAGGCCCCGCACCTGGGCCCTGACACCCAGGGCTGCATTGGTGCCATGGCCCCTCAGCGCTCAACCCTGCCATCTGTATTCAGTGCCTGGGCTCAACCCTGGAACATATCATGCAAGAAATGAAAGCATCTAGGAGCATGTACAGAGTGCATTCCTCTCTCTACTGAGTGACTGTTAGGATTGCCAGCTCCGGGTTGGGAAATACCTGGAGAGTTTTGGGGTGGGACCTGAGCAGGGTTGCCAACCTCCAGGTACTATAAACTGGAGGTGTACTGATATAAGGTTAGTAAATCCCTAAGGAAATGATCTCAGTACACAGCCACTGATTTTCTTTACCATATGCACCTTTACTGATGTACTACTGCAATATGCACAATATACTCAACACTATGTAACTAAGTACAGAAGCTAGCGTTTAAAATCGGCTCAACCAGCAGTTAAGGAAGCAAAACTGGATTGGTCTACGCGGGATCAGCTGACCGCGAATGAGAACACTTTGAATTTGTATTGCCTGATTCGTGGCGAAGCATAATACATCTTAAAGACTTTGTGGACCTTGCTGCTGGTCGTAAGAAATATTCCCCCTGGGGGTATTATGATCTGGGGTGATTGTACCATAAAGAAAAAAACTGTGTAAATGTATAGAAGCCTATTTAACATGATTTCAGGCTTTTTGTAGTTTAGAACTTTGTAATTTAGAACTTAGTTACATAGTGTTGAGTATATTGTGCATATTGCAGTAGTACATCAGTAAAGGTGCATATGGTAAAGAAAATCAGTGGCTGTGTACTGAGATCATTTCCTTAGGGATTTACTAACCTCCAGGTACTAGCTGGAGATCTCCCGCTATTACAACTGATCTCCAGTCGATAGAGATCAGTTCCCCTGGAGAAAAATGGCCGCTTTGGCAATTGGACTCTATGGCATTGAAGTCCCTCCCCTCCCAAAACCCCGCCCTCCTCAGGCTCCACCCCAGAAACCTCCCGCCAGTGGAGAAGAAGGACCTGGCAACCCCACCCTCTTCAGGCTCCGCCCCCAAAATCTCCCACCAGTGGCGAAGAGGGACCTGGCAACCCTAAACCTGAGGAGTGTGAGGTTTGGGGAGGGGAGGGACTTCAATGCAATAGAGTCCAATTGCCAAAGCGGCCAGATTCTCCCGGGGAACTGATCTCTATCGGCTGGAGATCAGTTGTAATAGCGGGAGATCTCCAACTAGTACCTGGAGGTTGGCAACCCTAGTGACTATGGAGGATTCACATTCATCAGGAATTAGGGGAAAGGCCAGACACCCATATTGCCCAGAAATTCAGCCATGCTGGCATCTTCAGGCCTGACGGAGGGAGAGAGTCAGAAGGAAACAGGAATTAAACACACACAGTGGCAGAAGTTGCAAGTGGCTGGGAATCTGGACTGCCCACTGAGGACATTTCACTGGCTGTGGGGAGGATGGAGCTCCATCCATGTGATCTGTCCAGTGTTGCTCCCTAAAATGTGGCGGGGAGCAGAACTCTGGAGTTGGGGGGAAATGTGCCACAGTGCAGCTTGTACCATCGGCAGAATTGTCTCTGTTCCTTTCTACTGTTTTAATCAATTAGTGCCACCCCTTTGCCTTTGTGACCGTTTGGTGGTGGTAGAAAGGTACTGGGTTCTAGAGCCAAAAGGAAATGTCTCACAAATTTGTTCAATGGGGGCATTTTAGAATTTGAACCTGGCTTTTTGAGGATTTTTAGTCATCTTGCTTCTGAAGTTCAGCTTCGGAAGAACTGCTGACTCTTGTTGACGATGGAGTCGAACTCAACAGTGTCAAGTTCCCAAATGAAACCCGTTCCCATAACTGAAGAGGTCATGAAAAAAAATCTGAAATCAAAAGAATTGACCATAAGGCAGGAAGGGCAGTGAGTACGGTTGCCAGCTCCAGGTTGGGAAATATCTGGAGATTTGGGGGGGGGTGCCTGAGGAGGAAGGGGCTTGGGGAGGGGATGGACTTCAATGGGATATAATTCCACAGAATCCACCTTCCCAAATGGCCATTTTCTCCAGGTGAACTGATTTCTGTCGCCTGGAGATCAGTTGTAAAACATGAGATCGCCAGATCCTACCAGGCAATCCTAACAGTGAGTGAGTACCTATTCTCTGGACAGCAAATCCTGCTGATTTGACAAAGGAGCCCCAGGCCAGGCCAGATGGGACACAGATACCAGGATGTGAGCAGGACAGCAAATCCTGTGGCTACAACTTGCAGTCCAGTCCCTTCCCTCGCGTGAAGCCATCTGTTTTTTGGGGAAGATGTGTGGCTGTGTTTCCAGATCCTTGTTGCCTCCCAGTTGGTTCCTTCACCTGGCCATTCTTGCTGGACTCCTAACCGCAGTTTCAGAGCAGTTTGTCTGGGCTACCAACTTAAAGGGGGCCATATCAGCTAATGGGCAACAAGGGCAGCTGCTGTAGGCCCCACAATCGAGGGGGTCCATCCACCCACAGCCTGCCACCCCAAAGGAGGGGGCAAAAGAAGAATAGTTGGTTTTTATATGCTGACTTTCTCTGCCACTTAAGAAAGAATCAAACCGACTTACAATCACCTTCCCCTCCCCACAACAGACACCCTGTGAGGTAGGTGAGGCTGAGAGAGCTGTGACTAGCCCAAGGTCACCCAGCTGGCTTTATGTGAAGGCGTGGGGAAACCAACCCAGTTCACCAGATTAGCCTCCGCCGCTCATGTGGAGGAGTGGGGAATCAAAGCCTGGTTCTCCAGATCAGACTCCACCGCTCTTAACCACTACACCACGGAGGCTCCTGCTGCTGCTTGTGCCCTCTCCCCCCCACCCCCCCACCCCGAGGATGATAGTGATTCTGGGGCCCTAGCTTGGGCTTTTGCCCAGGGCTCCACAATCAATTATTGTCGACCACAACATTATTATTTTTTTCTGTGGGTTTCCTAAGGAGACTCCCTTTTTTTTTGCTCTTCCGGTCTCCTTCCATCTTGTACTTTCTTCCTCCAGGGACTGCGGAAAATGGCAAACCTCTGTCTTTTTTATAACCTTTCACATATTTGGAAGTGGTTATCAGATCTGCTCTCTTCATGATCTGAGATCTTGGAGCAAGTCATTTAACCTTTCTGTTTATCATCCTTCTCTCTGCCGCGATGACTCTGGTTTGGGAAAGCAGATGAGGAAGCGCAACAACATGCCACTCACTTAAACCATGAAAATAGTTAGTTCCCTCTTTTCATGTTCTTGCATTGACTCATAGATCCTAGTGAACAAGAGGTGCTTCCTTCATGGCCACAGGGCTACTCTGTACCCACGCCTGGAATGTGCTTGAAGCTACTTCTCCCTCCGGGATGAGGAAAGGCTGAGAAATTGGCTTGCTCAGTCTGGGTGTGTGCCAAGTGAGCAAAGAGGAGTTATTTCACTTGGGAAACCCAGTTTTCGAGCCTCGGAGCGGGCTGTGAAAAATTGCTCCGGGCTTTCCAGCTGGTACAACGAAGCCACTTTTAGAGGTTCTGAGCTAGAGATGGTTTGGAATGAGAACACCTGTTAGTTTGCTACCTGCTCAACTTGTAGATAGTTTGAAAGGCGCTAGAACAGTGCGATGCTCTTGCAGGCAAAGGGGAACTAGGCCTGCCCTGGACTCCTCAACCTCGTGAAAACAGCTTTCCAATCACCTGTCTTTGCAAGTGGGCGATCTACTTGAGCCAAACTTCAGGCTCCAATGTGGCTTCTTTCAAAAGCCACCAAAGGCCTCACAGCTTAACGCTTTGTTGCTTGCTGCTTTTGATGGCAATAATCAACAAACTACACCCCTCTCAAAGGTATACCTGATGCTTGGCAGGGGAAATCACCACCTAAGGACAGTGAACACATGAAGCTGCCTTATATTTAATCAGACCCTTGGTCCATCAAACTCAGTATTGTTTACTCAGACCGGCAGTGGCTCTCCAGGGTCTCAGGCTGAGGTCTTTCACATCGCCTACTTGCCTGGTCCTTTTAACTGGAGATGCCGGGGATTGAACCTGGGACCTTCTGCATGCCAAGCAGATGCTCTACAAACAGAGCCACAGCCCCTCTCCCAAAGCAAAGAGTGGATTCTCTTTGCTGCAAACATGCCGTGTCTTGCCCTAGAAAGCGAAACTCAGCCAGATGCTGGAACAGCTCCAGCCAGAATGTGGTTTGGGACTGATCGTATAAGATGGGAAGAGCCGGGGTTGCACCTCTGGTCCCTCCGCAGAGGCCAAAGAAGCCCAGCCAGGAATTGTCAGCCCCCTCCAATCGATACCAACTCCTTTACACATCAGAGGAGAGGAAAGGGCAGCCTAAAAGCAAGGAGGATGCTTAGCTCAGCACCAGCAACGGCGGACAAACCTGCTGATGTGGCTAAGGGAACAGGCAGATCAAACCAGAGAGAGCCTTGGAAGATGGGGCCGGTGTTTGGGGCAGGCTTGGGAGGGCGGCGGCAAGACGAGCTTCCTGGGGACTAAATTATTTAGAGCCCCAGCTGAAGGAACTCAGCATGGCAGAAAGGGAAAGCTGCAATTAGGAATATTTTCCCCTCCTCCCCTCCGTGTGAGGCCAGCGTTACTGACATCACCCACCCACACCCAAATGAGCTCATCAAGGGTACTGGGCGGGGGGGGGGGGGAAGGAACAGAAGCAGCCCCCAGATCTCCTAGACAGCAGTCCCCTGAACTGCTTTTTTCTGTCCGGAACCGCTCTGCAGAGGTGCTGTGCTCAAGAACTGTTTTAATGACGGAGTAAGCAGAGTGGTAAGCTGCAGTACTGCAGTCCAAACTCTGCTCACGACCTGAGTTCGATCCCCACGGGAGTCAGTTTCAGGTAGCCGGCTCAAGGTTGACTCAGCCTTCCATCCTTCCGAGGTCGGTAAATTGAGGACCCAGCTTGCTGGGGGTAAAGGGAAGATGACTGGGGAAGGCACTGGCAAACCACCCCGTAAACAAAGTCTGCCTAGGAAACGTCGGGATGTGACGTCACCCTATGGATCAGGAATAACCTGGTGCTTGCACAGGGGACCTTTATCTTTACCTTTAAGTCTCTCTAGCTGAAAGTTGATAGATGTTACTGGGAAAGAACTGGAAACAATTCTAGTATTCCCCCCACCAAATTGCCCTCCATCCACCCCAGCCTCTCCCACTCAGATTGCCATAGAAGGAAGGGAGCGGGCAGTGTTTAATCTGAAAGAGATGCTGGGGTCAGATCCTGTGATCTGCCCTGTAAGGGAGTTCCTGACCCCTGGAGACCAAGTCCTATGAGGAAAGTTGAAGGAGCTGGGTATGTTTAGCCTGAAGAGGAGAAGACTGAGAGGTTATATGATAACCATCTTCAAGTACTTGAAGGGCTGTCATATAGAGGAGGGTGCCGAGTTGTTTTCTGTGGCCCCAGAAGGTTGGACCAGAACCAATGGGTTGAAATTAAATCAATAGAGTTTCCGCCTAGACATTAGGAAGAATTTTCTAACAGTTAGAGCAGTTCCTCAGTGGAACAGGCTTCCTTGGGAGGTTGTAAGCTCTCCTTCCCTGGAGGTTTTTAAGAAGAGGTTAGATGGCCACCTGTCAGCAATGCTGATTCTATGAACATAGGCAGTTCATGAGAGGGAGGGCATCTTGGCCATCTTCTGGGCATGGAGTAGGGGTCACTGGGGGTGTGTGGGGGAGGTAGTTGTGAATTTCCTTCATTGTGCAAGGGGTTGGACTAGATGACCCTGGTGGTCCCTTCCAACTCTATGATTCTATGATTCTCGGTGTAAAGGGACAAGGCATAGATGCTTGGTGCTGAGGAAAAGGCTCAGAAGAACTTTGAAGCACAGATCTGCAGCTGCATGGCTAGATCTTTTACTTTAACGGAAACCGATATTCTTGGGGAGCTGATTTTGTACCCAGGACCACCTTCTGTGCATTTTCAAAGCTCCCGTGGAATTACACTACACTCAGAGCCCTGCTTGCGTCTTCCACCCTGACTTACCCAGCTGGTAATGTATCCCTACCACAGGCACATGCCAGTTGGAAACCTTTCTTTCCTGGGCACCACCTCTGGCATCCTTCTGATCTATGTGCCCCCCGCCATGTCTGATAACACTTACTGTGCATATATGCTTCTCGGAGCAGGCTGGACCCTTCCAGTTTTTAAGCTGTGAGTTTCTTGTTCAAATATAAAATGCATACAAAAAAATGTGTCAGAGGCGCAAGTCATAACACTCCGGGTGAACAGATTCACTCTCTTTAACGGGGAGGATGATTCCCTTCATTAGAGTGCTTGGCTTTCTAAACACACCCCATCCTAATTAGATTTTGCATTTAATTTCTTGGAGTAGGTTGTGATGGGGAGACGTTATTTGTCCTAGATAAATGTATTCATTAATAGACTCTATTATAGTGTTTCCCACTCCGATTCCTTCTGGTAGGAGAATGGCAATTAAACATGACCTTGGCTTTTGTTAAAAAAAAATTATCACGCTGGATTGGCCACAGCTGCCTTCTCCTCTTCCTGCCGATCCGGAAGCAGGGAGTTTGTGTTGGACTACATCTCTCCGGCCAGCCCATTGACAGAGCTGACTGGTGTTAGGGACAACAATGAGTCTGGTTCCAATGCTCAATGCTTGGATTCCAGCTGGCTCCAGTTGCATTGGTAGACCAACTCCTATGAGAAAAGGTTGAAGGAGCTGGGTATGTTTAGCCTAAAGAGGAGAAGACTGAGAGGGGATATGATAACCATCTTCAAGTACTTGAAGGGCTGTCATATAGAGGAGGGTGCCGAGTTGTTTTCTGTTGCCCCAGAAGGTCAGACCAGAACCAACGGGTTGAAATTAAATCCAAAGAGTTTCCGTCAAGACATTAGGAAGAATTTTCTAACAGTTAGAGCAGTTCCTCAGTGGGACAGGCTTCCTCGGGAGGTAAACTCTCCTTCCCTGGAGGTTTTTAAGCAGAGGCTAGATGGCCATCTGTCAGCAATGCTGATTCTATGACCTTAGGCAGATCATGAGAGGGAGGGCATCTTGGCCATCTTCTGGACATGGAGTAGGGGTCACTGGGTGTGTGTGTGGGAGGTAGCCACTTTATGTGATTATAAAAATTTATGAAACTTACTGTACCTCATTGTTATCTTGGCCTCAGTGCTGGGTTGGATTGTTAGTTGTACTGTGTTAGCACTGGTTGCTTTATTGACTTTGTAACATGTGCATTGGCACTCATCACTCCTTGGATGTCTGGTGGCCTCCGAAGGCCAACGGCTGGTCTGGGGGCACTGTGGTTGGCAGGCCAGAATATCTACGTCAGGGGAAAACAGCGCCTTTGTCTTTTCCTCATGTAAACAAGGAGCGGGAGCTAAGAAAGCAACTCTAGGCCTGATGCAAAGCAACTGTGAGGCATTAGTCACCCTGATAAGTTTAATGTATAATTTAGAAACAGATCATCAACACAGAAGGGAGAGGAGCTCTTAAATAACTCTGAAGGGTGTTCGGCTCAGGAATCGCACTCCACAGTTAATGTTTCAAGAGAAGCTGCTGAGCCAGGGGGGCAAATGTAACCCGGGCTCAGAGTGATGTGATTTAGGTGCCTCTCAGCACCAGAGCACTTGGGAGAGAGAACTCATTCACGGCCAGGTGGGCTTTATGCATTTTTGTCCATTTCCAACTAAGGTGTAAAAGCACACCCTTCCAACTTCAAAATTGGAGGCTGTCTAAATCAGGGCAAGGGGGAACAATGTCTCCCTGGTTGCTCCCAGCCAGTCTTGCAAAATCATGCTACGAACACTAAACTTGCAACAGTGAAAAGAGAGACGGAGGCTGCACAAATGCGGCAGTCATCCCCTGGAGGAGCACAGAAAAGCTGCAGAACGCAGTCCTACCTTCACCCAGAAGGAGGTGGTAAGCTGTCCTTCCCTGGAGGTTTTTAAGCAGAGGCTAGATGGCCATCTGTCAGCAATGCTGATTCTATTACCTTAGGCAGATCATAAGAGGGAGGGCACCTTGGCCATCCTCTGGGCATGGAGTAGGGGTCACTGGGGGTGTGGGGGGAAGGTAATTGTGAATTTCCTGCCTTGTGCAGGGGGTTGGACTAGATGACCCTGGTGGTCCCTTTCACATCATTTCCCAAAGCCCAGGTTTCTAGCCCTCATTGTTAAAAAGGTATGGATGAAAGAATGTAGGTTAAGTAACTGCTGATGTCTCAACAAGATGTTCTCGAAGATTTTTAGACTCCGGTGGGTAGGGCTTCAGTGCCCAGGATAGGCCTCAGCCCCTTCCTCTGACCAGGAGAATAGTTTTTGCAAAATAGAAATTGTACCATTGTGCTCAAGATTTACATATGTTATAAAGGGCAAAAATGCATGGTCGCTTTAGCCTCCTTTATTCCCTGTTTCAGACAGGATTCAGCCAGGATCAAACACACATTTGGCAAAATCACATGTGTTCGATCCTGGCTGAAACAGGGAATAAAGGAGACTAAAGCGACCATGTGTTTTCGCCCAAAGACTGCAGAATCCCGCTCCTCTTGGCACACAATTCTGATTCGTATTTTTTAAAAACTGTGCTGAATATTCTCCAGGTCTGAATTCTGAGTATAATGTATTAAATTTGTGCCCCCCCCCCACAAAACATTTAGATTATGCAAATATGTACCTTTTCCCGGTCCTGTTTGGCTCCATTGTTCCTCAAGATGCTACCCCTTCCAACAACATCTGCTACTCTTCCTCAATAGGCACATGGGTGACGGCACCCAATCAGTATAAACATGATCAATGGGATGATGTCACAGTACTACATAGCCTATCAAATGTGGCTGATATCACTGAGGGCAAGTGAGAGCCCCGGAAAGTGAAAGCAATGCAAGTGGAAAGCAATGCAATCCTATGCAAAGTTCTTCCAGTCAAAGCCCATTGAAATCAGTGCATTTAGACTGGAGTAACTCTGCACAGGATTGCATTATGAGTGATTTTGTGTGTCTGGGTGTGCATGTGCAAAAAATGCCAAAGATTACCAGAGAGGATAGACCAAAAACATTTACACACAAAAAAAATTGTGTAGGGCACGGAACCCCCAAAGCATTGCCTTCTCTCCTTTGAAAATCAATTTTGCCTGCAATGGGATTTATTTATTTATTGCATTTCTAACCCGCCCTTCCCAACCACAGTATCACCCCCCACCCTTCTCCCACAGTTCTCTCCTTCTCTTTCTGAGCACTGGCGCTGTTCACCTTGTATGCAAAAATCCGGGGACATTTCTTAGCACATAGCAAATGAGAGAAAGAATGCATTATCATGCGACCGAGTCTGTGAAGTGCCTTCTTGCATTTATTTAAGCCCTGATAAAACCCATTCTCCGATGAAAGAACAGAGATGCATGGGTACTGGGCTTCTTTCCTTTTTCAAAAACCTCTTCTACGCACCCCAGCCTCTTTGAAATAATAAAAAAGGTAGTTAATCTCCAGAAAAATGGAGATACCAGCCTCGCTTGACCTCAGAGTGGTATCGGAGGAAATGAGATTGTGGCGGTTATCAACTAGAGGGAAAAGGCGAGGGAGAGGCTCCAGGACCAACACACCTCCAATACGCCCAAAGTAACAGGCACCGCTATCAAGAGGAAGACATCAAACTGCCAGGGGATGATGTGTTCATTGTCACAGAAGATGAAGACAGGCGGATTGTCAGCTCTCACAGCACAAAAAGGAGCAGATAATGTCCATCCAGAGAAGCTGCCCCACTTGTAAGGGTTATAGCGGCTGGGCAGAGGAAAGGAAGAAGACAGGGATGTGTTAACTGTCAGAGACTTCCCACGTGCCATGTTAAAGAACACATATCCGTTATGGCAGATAACTGTCCCTAAAGAGCAACCAGTTTACAAAAACGGGTTTTAGTATATGTATTTTTTGGTTCTTAAACATGGGCCTGGCATTCATCTCCCCAACACCAGGTTATGTAGATAGAGTAGACAGACAGACAGACAGACAGACAGAAGAGTTGGTTTTTATATGCTGACTTTCTCTACCTTTTAAGGAGAATCAAACCGGCTTACAATCTCCTTCCCTTCCTCTCCCCACAGTAGACACCTTGTGAGGAAAGTGAGGCTGAGAGAGCTCTAAGAGAACTGTGACTAGCCACATGCAGCCTGCTGGGTGACCTTGGGCTAGTCACAGTTCTCTCACAACTCTCTCAGCCCCACCTACCTCACAAGATGTCTGTTGTGGGGATGGGAAGGGAAGGTGATTGTAAGCCACTTTGAGACTCCTTTTGGTAGAGAAAAGCAGGGTATAAAAACCAATTCCTCCTCCTCCTCCTCCTCCTCCTCCTTCATTGTATCCCTGACTCTCCAAATTGGCAGCTGTCCCATTCTATGCTTTGCTCTTCTTTTTCCTCCTGCTCCTGCATCCCTTTTATTTCCCTTGTGATATCTGGGACAGCTGGATGGAGCCACCATCTTTCCCACTTATCTTTACAACTTACAGCTTCCCTCTTCTGCTGGTGCAAGGAAACGGCCCCCCAATGGCCCACACTTCGAAGCAAACTCTGAACATCACAAAACCCTCCATAAAGTCAACAGAGCTGGTGGAGCAAACAGGGAATGAGAAAACAGAAGATAACAACAGAGGATTTGCCGTTTAATGGAGGCATGAAATCTGCCAAAGACTAAACCAAAATGAAGGGAGTTGCAAGGAAGCCCTATCCTTTGAAAGGGCTTTTCCACACCAGATTTTAGCTCCAGGTTGACTTCTTACCTGTATCGTTATTTCCCCCTTCTCTTACATACAGTATTGTTTGCAGATCCTTTCTCTCCCAGAGCAAGTGGTCTGCAAAAACACTGGAAAAACTGAAAGAAAAAAAACAGCAAGGACTCACCAAACGATACTGTATGTAAGGGAATGGGGAAACTGATGCAGTTTAAAAGCCAGGCTGCAGTAAAAACCTGGCACAGAAAACCCCCAAATGCACACCACTCTTGGGATCGAAGGACCAGAGGCCTGTGGAAAACGTTACAAACCATGAAACCTTTGGAGGCATTCTGAACTCCAGAAATTCTGGCCCACCACTCAGGCCACAAGGAAATGACCCTTTTCTTTGGTGCCATTGGGTCAGCCATCTATGCAATATTGGGAGGTTCAAACTCAACCATCCTCCTGAAATGGAGACACTGATTTCCAAACGGATGCTACCCGAAGACACAACAGTGATGCCTCTTGGACTCTTCTGCTCTTATGTAGAAGAGGGAGGCCAGAATTGGCTCTTTCCTTGGGGGAATTGGAAGCAGATGCCCATATGTTGGGTGATCAACAGTTTAGGCTATCAAGGAGATGACATACTAAAATGTAGTCCGTATGTAGAGGAAAGTCCCCAAGATTCATCCAAGATGTTGTTATGGCAGAAAGATGGAGATGATCCATGGGAGGGGGAGGGCCATCAGGCAGGTAGCTCCCCCCCAGATGGGAGTGAGCACCCCTTTGAACACATGAAGCTGCCTTATACTGAACCAGACCATCAAGGTCCATCAAAGTCAGTATTGTCTACTCAGACCAGCAGTGGCTCTCCAGGGTCTCAGGCAGACGTCTTTCACATCGCCTAGTCCCTTTTAACTGGAGATGCTGGGGACTGAACCTGCATGCCAAGCAGAGGGTCTTCCACTGAGCCACAGTCCCTCCCCTTTGGATTTGCCCAATATAAGAGCACGGCTGCTATTCACTCCCCTGCAAAAGGAGTCCCCAGTTCCACTGTAGCTATGCTGGCTTTTATAGAGAAATGTTTCGGGTTGGGAAAGGTGCAAACAGCTCTCTCCATCCCTTGGGTCCCTGAGATCGCTGCCTCAGCATCCCCCGGTGTCTCTCCCCCCCTCCGCCCCCAGCTCTTTATTGCAAGCACATCCCTGCCCAGCCAGACCAAGCCTGTAAACAGCCTCACACTTCATCATCCCTTCTCTTCTGGCAGCTAAACTGTCTTTGATGTAGCCGGCCAGCACCTCATCCATTTGATGCTGCTTGGCTTTAAGTGCATTTTAATAACGCCTCTCCCCTGTACGGTTGCTCGCCGTGCAAAGCGCAGCGCTGGAGAGCAGCTAGAAATCTGCAGTGAGACCGGAGGGGCGATCGGAGGATGAACCGGGCTGCCTCTAAGTTTAGCGGTTATTAATTACGGACACTTTCCTGGAGGATGATTGGGGGGAAATAACTAGGCCTGTGGTTTGGGTGTAATGAACAAAGGCTCTTTGCAGCAGTGGAGCCTGTTCCAGAGGGGCCAATCGATGAAGCCTCTTATCGGTTAATGTATTAAGCTGGTTCTTTCTTTCTTTCTTTCTTTCTTTCTTTCTTTCTTTCTTTCTTTCTTTCTTTCTTTCTTTCTTTCTTTCTTTCTCTCTCTCTCTCTCTCTCTCTCTCTCTCTCTCTCTCTCTCTCTCTCTCTCTCTCACACACACACACACACACACACACACACACACACACACACACACACACACACATCCTCCTGTCTTCATATCCCTTGCTGCCTGGCTTCTCCTTGTGTG
Source organism: Euleptes europaea (assembly GCF_029931775.1). Lineage (NCBI taxonomy): Eukaryota > Metazoa > Chordata > Lepidosauria > Squamata > Sphaerodactylidae > Euleptes > Euleptes europaea. Next base: position 15,020,363 of record NC_079330.1, on the reverse strand, counting down.
GAAGTCTTGTTTGGGCAGAAATAAGCTTTGCTTATTTCACTTTCAACTCCCCTGGTATTTTCAACCTTTCCCCCCAGGCCAGGACTATGGTGGACTCTTGTGCTACAGGTTGTTTTCAATAGAGCAGTGATTTTTGGTTTTTTGGAAGAGGGGCAGGGAATCCTCATTACGTAGGGTTGCCAGGTCCCTCTTCGCAGAGGGAGATTTTTTTGGGGGGGGGTGGAGCCTGAGGAGGGCGGCGTTTGGGGAGGGGAGGGGCTTTAATGCCATAGAGTTCAATGGCCAAAGCAGCCGTTTTTTTCCAGGTGATCTGAGCTCTACCGGCTGGAGATCAGTTGAATTAGCAGGAGATCTCCTGCTACTACCTGGCAGTTGGCAACCCTATCATTATCATGATGAGATCTACAAGGAGCCCAGTCCTGCAAGAGAGAAGAGGAGGAGGAAGAGGAGGAGGAGGAGGAGAAGAGCTAGCTTTTATATGCTGATTTTCACTACTACTTAATCAAACCGGTTTACAATCACCTTCCCTTCCCCTCCCCACAACAGATTCCCTATGAGGTATGTGGGGCTGAGAGAGCTCTAAGAGAGCTGTGACTAGCCTAAGGTCACCCAGCTGGCTTCATGTGCAGGAGTGGGGAAACAAAGCCAGTTCACCAGTTTAGCTTCCACAGCTCATGTGGAGGAGCGGGGAATCAAACCTGGTTCTCCACATGAGAGTCCACCGCTCCACACCACTGCTCTTAACCACTACACCACGTGTAATGACTACTCCGTGCATCCTTGTAAACAATCTGCTTTTCCAAAGTTTAATAAGCATGATTAGCTCAGTGGTGGAGCATATATTTTTATTTATTTGGTACACCGCCTCTTTCTCCAAGGAGCTTGAGGCAGAATACATCAGTCTCTCCTCCTCTATTTTACCTTCACAACAACCCTGTAAGGTAGGTTAGGCTGTAAGAGAAAGTGAATGCCCCAAGGCTCCCCAGTCACCTTTATGGCAAAGTGGAGATTTGAATCTGGGTCTCCCAGAACCTAGTCCAACAGTTTAACCTCTATGGTGTACAGGGCTGACCCAAGAATTTCTGGTGCTGTAGGCCCTGACCTGGATGGCCCAGGCTAGCCTGATCTCGTCAGATCTCAGAAGCTAAGCAGGGTCGGCCCTGGTTAGTATTTGGATGGGAGACCACCAAGGAAGTCCAGGGTTGCTATACAGAGAAAGGCACTGGCAAACCACCTCTGTTAGTCTCTTGCCATGAAAACCCCCCCAAAGAGGTCGCCATAAGTCAGCTGCGACTTGATGGCACTTTACACACACACACACACACACACACACACACACACACACACACACACGCACGCAAACTATGATTATGGTGCCCCATTAATTTTTTTTTCAAAATTTCAATACCTTTATTGGCATACCATCAAGCAGTAGGTGGTGCTCCATTCAATACAGAGAAAAACCAGAAGTCTAGAACAAACATTTGCTTTTATTTACTTGGCGTTCAAAAGGCCATAGAGTCCAATTGCCAAAGCGGCCATTTTCTCCAGGTGAAATGATCTCTTTTGGCTGGAGATCAGTTGTAATAGCAGGTGATCTCCTGCTACTACCTGGAGGTTGGTAACCAGTGCTAATCGGTATATAGTTATTGCTGTGTTCTGTATGGAAAAATACTGAAATAATGAACAAAATTTACAACTAAACCTTGTTTGCTTATACTGGATGTTGTATATACTTCATACAAACTTACAGTCATATGGCTTATCTCATACACATACATACAGATTTACACATCTGAATACACAGGCATGATATGCCCTTGCAATTTTTCCAAATCTGGTGTACCGGTAATTGCCAATTTTTCCATGAGCATTATTTGCCCTTACAATCTTGTTGTGCCATATGCCATGCTATATGCAGCGCACTGGGCTTGTCAGCTTTTCTTTAAGCATTGAAAGGATCTGTCCCCTTTTTGAAAAAGTTAAAAAGTTAAATGCATTAAGATGAATAAAAGGTATAGGGACCTCATGTTAGGTCCAGCACTTTTCAATTGTGACCGGCAGGGAAAGGCTGTTGCCTCAAATTCAGTAAATATGATAAAGGTAAAAGGAATTAATTTATGGTGTTTGTATTTGATTATAAATGTTTTCATTATTATTTTTTAGGTTGATGCCTTGATAAAGATTATTGAAACTTTACCCAATCCCGGGAAATAAAGTTGGCATGGCATGGCATGGCATAAGCCATATGACTGTAAGTTTGTACGGAGTATATTCAACATCCAGTAAAAGCAAACAAGGTTTAGTTGTAAATTTTGTTCATTATTTCGGTATTTTTCCATACGGAACACAGCAATAACTACCTGGAGGTTAGCAACCCTAGATACACGTGATCCTGTAACATGTGAATCGGGCAATATGTGGATTCTCCATGCAGGTACCACTTTCATTCACATGAACAGATGTTGTACCTACAAGGAAAACCCACGCGTTGCCCAGTTCTCACATTATGGTATTGCACAAATCTCTTTTCCAAAGTGCACGCCTGGTGGGCTCCCACAACACATGAATGGAACACCACTGCAAAGCCTGCAGAGAGCGTAGCCTGCAGAAATGCCCCACACAACTCTGGCTCAAGGCGAGAACTGCCCTCAGAGCTTGTGATCTCTCTCCATTTCCCCTCTTCCCCTCGCCATTCGCACACGTTGGCCACAGTGCTGCTTCTGGCTTCCCTTCGAACCAAACGCAAAGTTTTCATGGATGCTCCATGGATGCAGAAAGAGTGAATTCCCTGCCCAAGATAGGGGCACAAGTCTCTAGGGAAAGCAACGAGCCCACCAGTGCCTGATGCAAAACAGACAGAAGAAGAAGAAGAAGAAGAAGAAGTATGCTGACTTTCTCTACCATATAAGGGAGACTCAAACTGGCTTACAATCACCTTCGCTTCCCCTCCCCATAACAGACACCCTGTGAGGTAGCTGAGAGAGCTCTGAGAGAACTGTGTCTAGCCCAAGGTCACCCAGCTGGCTTCATGTGTAGGAGTGGGGAAAGCGACCCGGTTCACCAGATTAGCCTCCGCCGCTCGTGTGGAGGAGTGGGGAATCAAACCCGGTTCTCCAGATCAGACTCCACCGCTCCAAACCACCGCTCTTAACCATTACACCAATTTGCTCTGCAAGAGAGGATGGGCTCTGGTTGCTTAGTGATTCAGTGCCCATCTTCATTGGGAGGGCTGGGCGCCGCTTGACAGGCCACTTTCTGTGGCAGAGGGTGACCAATCCCATATTTTAAAGGCACCGGTGAGTCAGGTCTAAAGAAACACATTCAATTGCTCCCCCCCCCCACACACCATACAAACGCTGGAGTTGGCTGCATGACCGGTTTGCAGCAAAGCGTGCTGGGAAACACCAGTTCTAAAGGGAACGGCTGGTTTAATCAATAAAACCATCATACTTGGTATTTATATTGTTCTTCTCTTAAGAGCTCAAACTGCTCCCTCCACGCATATTGTCTTAGGAACCCAGACAACTCTTGTCTGATAGGTCAGCGTTATTACTCTTGATCGGGGATTCTGGCCTGCCTAAGAGCTCCCTTGGAGTTGGATTTGAACCGGGCTTGCTGTTAACATCCCAGGCATCGTCTGCGCAGTCCCAGAGAGCTGATTGCTCAAACGAGATCACTCAGAGCTGATCTATGCCATCAGAAAGGGCAGCCCTCCGATTATACCTGGGGTGCGTGAGTGCATGCCATATGCCAAAAACCAAGAATAATACTTGCTCTCTAAAAGAAGACAACCCTTCCTAGGAAATGTACTTTTGGAGACACTAATCAACAATTGAGCCAAATGCATTTACAGAATTATTACAGCCTTCTGTGATTCCATGACAAATGGATACAGTCCCCGAGAATCCCATCTCCCTTTGCTGGGCGATTCACTGCCAGAAGCATTTTATTTATTTATTATTTATTTAGAACCCCGTTAAAACCAATGGAAACCGCCGCCGCAAAGCAGAATAAAGGATCTGAACATGTGCAAATAGATGAGGCTCTCAAGAACAAGCCAAACACAGACAAAAAAAATTTGATGCACCCTCTTTCAGGTCCTGAACCACGGCCACTATAGTAAGGTAAAGGTCCCCTGTGCAAGCACCGGGTCATTCCTGACCCATGGGGTGATGTCACATCTTGACGTTTCCTAGGTAGACTTTGTTTACGGGGTGGTTTCCCAGTGCCTTCCCCAGTCATCTTCCCTTTACCCCCAGCAAGCTGGGTACTCATTTCACCGACCTCGGAAGGATGGAAGGCTGAGTCAACCTTGAGCCGGCTACCTGAAAACCAACTTCCGTCGGGATCGAACTCAGGTCGTGAGCAGAGCTTTTGACTGCAGTACTGCAGCTTACCACTCTGCGCCAAGGGGCTCATATGGCCACTATAAGCCAGGGTTAAAGTGTTGGAAGTGAAGGACTTTGCGTTGTCTCTTAATCTCAGACTCCAGAGGGGGACAAGAATAGTGAGTCAGAGAGACAGAGGGGACAAGACACTGGGGCATCCTTTCTCTACTGCTCTGACCTATCCCTTTGATATGTAGATTGCTACTCTTAGGGAAACTTCCTTCCTTCCTGTTTCTTCCCCACCTCCTCACACACACTGGCTCTCTTCTCCATCTTGCCACCATGAGGGAAGGACGCATGTCCTGGATCTCCCTCCATCCTAGTTAGTTAGAATAGATAGGCAACTATACTTTATCCTATCCAGAAATGGATTTCCTACAATAAAGGAAGTATATTAGTTAAATAGACAAAAGGCTCCTAGCAATTTTGTTCCTGGCACACACAGAGGTTTGGATAGACTTCTCCGCGCACAACAGCCTTTGTGCATGCTGCTAATTTAACAGGGATTTGGGCATAACAAAGCCCTCACAATCCAACATAAAGCACCTTCCCTTGGCTTCATACAGAGAGCAGCAGGGGTTGAGAACCACTATATGCCACTGCCTCTCCCTTAACTCTTCTCCCTTCTGAGCTGGGAGGCAAGCTCTGTCCCAATTCCAGCCAAGACATCCATGCTAAAACCCATGAAATTTATGGATCTTCAAGAAAATCTTCCTTACTTTCTCCAGTGTTGCACAACTGGTTTTTTTTTTTGTGTGTTGATTGTTAGCAATGTCCTGACCTGTGATAGTCAACTACAAGCCCTTTTTAGAATCACAGAATCATAGAGTTGGAAGGGATTGTCTAGCCCAAGGGGTCATCTAGCCCAACCCCCTGCACAATGCAGGAAATTCACAACTACCTCCCCCAAACCCCCAGTGACCCCCACTACATGCTCAGAAGATGGTCAAGATGCCCTCCCTCTCATCATCTGCCTAAGAGGTCATAGAATCAGCATGGCTGACAGATGGCCATCTAACCTCTTCTTAAAAACCTCCAGGGAATGAGACCTTACCATCTCCCGAGGAAGCCTGTTCTACCCAGGAACCGCTGTAACTGTTAAAAAATTCTAGACGGAAACTCTTTTGATTTAATTTAAACCCATTGGTTCTGGTCTAACCTTCTGGAACAACAGAAAAAAACTCGGCACCATCCTCTATGGCTGGTGCCAATATCTTGCAAAGTCAAAAAGATGCCTGGCAAGGTCAATCATCCCTGGAGCCTTCTGATCCAAGCTCCTTGAGATTGTCTGGGAGTGTGGCTGGAGCCCTAAAATCACACAGCTTGAAAAACAGTGTTGAGGACTCTCTTTTACTCCAGATCTGATCCCCGAAGGTGGCATGATATGACCTAGAATGGTTTTTATACAAGTAGCATGTCTGTCATATTTCCATAGCCTTTTCCTGTGGGGGGGGGGAGTAGTATTGATTGCTTGAATCATCCAGAGAATGAGCGCTGCTAACGTCTTCTCTCCGCTGGTGTTATGGATTGCAGAGGTGGATTTAGGAGAGGGGGGTAGACGATAGACAGGGTGTTTTTAAATGACCGATTTACTTAAAACAGTACATAGATAATGCTCAGCATTTATCTCATGCTTTCAGTATTAGGCTGCATTTTCTTATGCTCCAAGCATCTTACAAAAGATTGGGGGGGGGGGAATCTGTAAAAGCCACAGATCAAGACTATTAAAACAAAACAACTCAGATCAAGAAAAAAACAGCACCAGCTAAAAATACCACTCATCACCAGTTCATTGCAATTAGCAAGCACTAATCAGAACAGCTGTAACCATTTTTTTAGCTCCTCCCTAAAAATATCCAAGGAGCTGGACTGTCTTGTCTTGAGAGGGGCGGAATCATTCCGTGTGCCTGATGCCATGGCAATGAAACCCATCTCATGCATTTTTATCCCATCCTTCCTGCAAGGAGCTCAGGATTTCCCTCTCCATTTTATCCTCACAACAGCCCTGTGAGGTTGGTTAAGCGGAGAGAGAATGATTGACTAGTCACCCAGAGAGTTTCATGGTAAAGGGGGAATTTAAACCCAGGCCGTCCCACTCCTAGTCCAACCAATACACCATCCTGCCTGAAGAAGACCAGGCCTCCCATAATGAAGGAATACGTGCAATAAATGCCTTGGACAAACGTTAAAGCACAGTGATTCTCAAAATTCATGTCAGACTAGGGAGGCCCAGGTGCAAATCCCGGTTCTGCCACAAAGTTCTCTGGGTGTCCCTTTGTCAGCTGGGTTGCTCTTTTTCAGCTGAACGTACATCACCGGGTAGTTGCGAAGATAAAAGGGAAGATGGGAAAACTGTGTATTCTACCTTGAGGTCCATACAGGAAAGGCAAAATAAAAAGGTCTGATCTATATGGCACCAAGGGAATGATGTTTAGCCCTTAAAAGTCTTCCCAGGGGCTGGGACAGGGGGAGAACTCTCCTCTTGCAGTAGTAAGATGTGTCCCTCATCACAAGTTGCTTGGTGCCAATCCCAAGCCGGGGCTCTACGCTCCGTTTCCTGACTCCTGATTCTGCCAATCTGGTTTATCGGCAGCATGCCAATCTGTGCACCTGGCAGCTGGCTTTGCCACCACAAGGGGGGAAAGGGATTCTCAGCCCTGACCAGCAGATGAGTCATTTCCTATTGACAAAAATAACATCCCGCTCTTCCTTTGCACGTCTATCTTGGGTGATTATTGCCAGGGAAGAAAAGGAAGGGGGAGTACCAACCGAGGTGAACTGGGCCGAAAGAGGAGCAGGAGAAATTGCAGTGGCCAGAAAGGCTGAAACGCATGATGGGTGGGTAGCGGGTGGGGAGAAACTGCCACACATATTCAGTGAGTAGCACGAAGGGCTCTATTAATAAACAAACCAAAAAAACGTTATGAACTCTATATCCAAATTTATAAGTTATATAATATAAATCTATTACCCTAACCAAAAAACAACAATCGTTCAACAATATGAATCCCTCAGTTACATATGCTAGTAACAAAACAAGCAACAACCGTGAAATCAAACAAAGCCTAACCGGCTATTACCTAAAATTAAAACAGAAAAGGATGCACAATTTGGCTAGAAGCCACTAGCTTGTGCATGTAGGCTAAACTAGCTGTACTTGGTGCTGATTAACTCAATAACCAATGGTGGCTATAGGATGCTAGCGGCTTCCGGCCAAATTGTGCATCCTTTTCTGGTATGTTTCTGCTGAAGGACAGCAGAGGGTGCTGTGACTTTGTCTACAACATAGAGGAAAGAAGGCTCCTTTGCTTTGGAATCGCTGTTGCAGAGATAGAAATGTCCCCCCCACACACACACACATACACACCTGCAAGCAAAAAAGAAAGTCGGGACAATTCCCCTTGCTTAACGTGACATGGTAGTCAGTAGCTGCTGCTGATGTCACCTGGAATATCCACTGTATGGTTGGGATTTCCCTCACACTAAAGCATTTTCCCCCGCTTGAATGCCTGGAAAAGCTGTACAGCCAGGTTACATTTCGAAAGGCGTTGTGGAACTGATGGTGATTCACACACATGTGGCTGCCTTATAGTGAGTCAGACAATCCATCTATCGAGTCCAGTATTGTCTGCTCTGACTGGCAGTAGCAGCTCCAGGTTCTTGGCAGAGATCTTTCACATTACCTTCTATCTGATGCTGATGCCCGGAGATGCCGAGGATTGAACCTGGGATCTTCTACATGTAAACAAAATGCTCTGTCACTGAGCTATGGTCTCTCCCCTTCACCTTTGTGTTCGAAGAAGATGGAGACAGCACAGGGCAAAAGAGACATGCTGAGGATGGACAAGTATGTAGCTAGAGACTGGGGTTAGCTCTGGAGGCAGATCAGTCCAGAGTCAGTTCACACAATCAAAATAGCTTGGTGAAAGAATATGGGTGGAAGAGAACTGGGCTGGGTTATGCTCTCGGGAATGCCTGATTGTTTCAGGTTTTTAGCCCTTCCCTGCCCTGCAAGGTTATCAAGAGGATGAGGGTCTGGTTCGCAGTAAGACGTTCATTCCTGAACACTGAACAGTCAAGTGTTGAATTGCATGTGAGACTGAGCCATCGCAGAACCATCAGACAAAACTTCAGCACACAATGCTTCGCAGTAAGGGGAGGGGCTGTGGCTCAGTAGTGGAGCATCTGCTTGGAATGCAGAAGGTCCCAGGTTCAATCCCCGGCATCTCCAGTTAAAGGGACTAGGCATGTAGGTGATGTGAAAGACCCCTTCCTGAGACCCTGGAGAGCCGTTGCCAGTCTGAGTAGGCAATACTGACTTTGATGGACCAAGGGTCTGATTCAGTATAAGCCAGCTCCATGTGTTCACAGCTGAGTCAGCACACACTGATATATTTCCTAAGCAGGTGAGGGGACCAAAGAGAGACCAGAGAGCAACTGACATGCTATGCTTGTGAGGTGGGCATCCTGATCTGGTCAGCAATGTTGAGTGACCCCGATTTGTACAGGGAGAGGGAAGTTGAGAGTCAAATACAACAGGGCCTTTTCAGTGGTGGTGCCATGAATGTGGGGTCATAACGTCTGCTCAATAGAGACCACCCACTCCAGTAGCTTCTAGGAGGGCACTTCAAGTGTTTTTTCCCCATTCCACTGTGCATTTGCTGAGCCCCCACCGTCACCACTGAAATGCTTTCTGCCCAGACGCAAACCACTTCCTCAGGGTCCCCATTAGGGAACTGTGGATAAGTATAGCAAAGAAATGGGTGGGGTCTTATAAGTCTCACATTTGTATTTTGGTACAATCCAGCACAGTTTAAAAGGCACTTATCAGGTACATGGGATCATGGCCAGTATTTATAAAAAGGCTTTCAAAACTAAGCACTATAAAACAGGCTTCCCAAAAAATAGCAGGCCTGAAACGGCACATGCTTCCCCCAGAGGTCTACGGTGTGCACGGCCCCTATATCCCCCAGTCGCCCACACCGAGGTCTTGGTAATATGCAAACATATTTAAACGAGATCGATCTGTTAAAAGGCAGATGATTAATCAACGGAAAATTCTTTCTCCTTCGACAGCCCTAATTTTAACCGAGAGGCTCATCAGCGCAATTCTTCACTTGCAACGTCAGACTCTCTCTCTCTCTCTCTGCCAAAGCAAAGCTAGATAAGACATCAAAAAGAGCCGAGGAAAACAACATCGGATATTTGTTTCTCCCCGCCCCTCCCGCACTGGAGGCAACATCTCCGAAAGGAAGGCGATAGCGTTGCTGGGGGGAGCGTTGGGAACATGACAGGGGAACAACACCAACCTGTCAGGAAGATGCAGGTAGTTGGGGGGTGGGTGGGAGGGACGGTGTATGTGTGTGGGGGAAGGCTCTTGCATTCCAACGCTCAGCAAACCTCTTCCGTCAGCTTGATGGTGCGGCAGAATTTCTTTGGTCTCTGAGGCAACCAGAGCATCAATTATCCAAACTGCCGCGGCTTCCCCTCTTATGGCTGCTGCCGAAGAGCAAAATCAAACCGGGACTGAATTAAGCAACTTCCCAAGTTGCTGAGGGAGGAGGAGGAGGAGGAGGGAGGAGGGAGGAGGGAGGGCACCCACCCCCAAAGTCTGAACGGCACCTGTCTGATATAGATTAGGATACACTTTCCAAGCCCCCCCCATCTCTCATACACACACATGAACTCTGGTTAGGAGGAAGCGCTGTGCCGAGCAAATGGCCATTTATGCATGGGAAGTTTTGCCTTGCATTTGCCACTCTCTAGATGCACATTGTCCCCATCCGAATTCTCAAAACTCTTCATGGGGGTTTATTTTTGAGTTTTGAGAATTCAGATGGGGGGAAATGTGCATCTAGAGAGCGGCAAATCCAAGGCAAAGCCTCCCTTGCATAAATGGCCAGTCTTTGCACGTTGCCACCTGCTCCTCTGGGAGCTGTCCATGGTTCCCGTCTGAACACGCAAACAAGGAGCCACCCACTCCGCTGGTTTGCTAGGTTCAGGACCAAACACAACGTGGGGAAAAGATTGCGCTGTTCTGAACCGTACCATTCTGCCTGCACAGTTTCCCCGGGTTTGGTCAGGAACACTCATTCTCAAGGGATCCAGGAGAGCAACCGGCTGGTTTTGGTTCTAGACCTCTACGGCCACCACTGAATTTGAGTCACAACAATCCACGATTCTGACCAACATAGCCCTTTTAGGGTATTAAAGCGATTATCTCGGTAACCTGGAAAGTTGAAACATCATCACTGTTCATAGGCTGCAGATGTGAGGCCGTGGCGGATATGATCGCTGACCTCATGAGATCACAGCTGTGACCAGATTTTGAACCAGGGAATGCCCAGGTCACGCTCAGCCACACCACCGCTCAACTTGCAGTCGGTTTTTCCTGGTGTGTTTGAGGCACAGTGCTGAATGGGAGTAGCTTGAGTTTGAATGCAAACAGCCATTTTGGGGGGCCACTGGCCAGAGGGCCCATCTGAAGTTAGACCGGTGCTGCTCTGAAATCTCTAGCTTTCTAGATTCTGCTAGGTGGGAAGAACCTACCAGGCTGGAACAGAAGGCCAGAGTAGTGTAGTGGTTAAGGGTGGTGGACTCTCATCTGGAGAACTGGGTTTGATTCCCCACTCCTCCACATGAAGCCTGCTACGTGACCTTTTGGCTAGTCACAGCTCTCTCAGAACTCTCTCAGCCCCACCTACCTCACAAGGTGTCTGTTGTGGGGAGAGGAAAGGAAGGAGATTGTAAGCTGATTTGATTCTTCTTAAAGGTAGGGGGAAAAGTGGGGTATAAAAACCAACTCCTCCCCCCCCCTTGGGCCTCACTCTGTTGTGCTCACATCCAACAGTGGGTTGTCTTTTTAGAACTTCGGATCTCCAGCATCAGCTAGCAATTAGTGGGATGTTGATGAGGCTCCCCGCCCAGAAGGCATGCTGACCCATCCTTAATCCAGGAGGCTTTTGCATACTGAAGGTCCCAGCTTCCATCCTCCATTGGAAGCATCTCTGGAAGCAACCTGGGGGAAAAGTTCTACTCAAGACCCTGGAGAGCCACGTGCTAGTCTTGGTGCGAAGCACTGTGCCAGAGGGTGTGATTCAAAAGTAGGCAGCTCAACAACACCTCCAGGCAGACAGGTCCAGGGATGAAATGCTCTTATGCATGGTGTAGTGGTTAAGAGCGGTGGTTTGGAGCGGTGGACACTAATCTGGAGAACCGGGTTTGATTCCCCACTCCTCCACATGAGCGTGGTGTAGTGGTTAAGAGCCAGCGTGGTGTAGTGGTTAAGAGCAGTGGTTTGGAGCGGTGGACACTAATCTGGAGAACCGGGTTTGATTCCCCGCTCCTCCACATGAGCTGCGGAGGCTAATCTGGTGAACTGGATTTGTTTCCCCTCTCCTCCACACGAAGCCTGCTGGGTGACCTTGGGCTAGCCACACTCTCTCAGCTCCACCTACCTCACAGGGTGTCTGCTGTGGGGAGGGGAGGGGACGGTGATTGTAAGCCAGTTTGAGTCTCCCTTAAGTGGGAGAGAAAGTCGGCATATAAAAACCAACTCTTCTTCTTCTTCTTATCCTAGACTACAGGTCTAGTTTATGCTTTCATTCAAATCCAAAACATGGGATTGTGCCCAGACAGTTCTTTTGCTGTTGAAAAAGGAAAGTGGGGTCCCCTCTGCACCCCCCAAAGGCTCTGCTGAGGGCCATGGACCCGCATGTATAAAAGCCATGTGGAACAGGGGCTGTGGTAAGAAGAGTTGGGCAGGATCGAGTGAAAAAGCTGGCCGGAAATGCCAAGCAATGCATTCAAGCGTTGGGGGCTTGACCCATGTGGGTCCCAGCTCCAGGGCAAGACCTTAACTTCTGAATCTCCTCTTCTCTTGACTGGTTCGAAGTAAAGATCTAGCTTACGGTACAGCACCAATCATTCTCCGGTCAGCAAAAGAACCATTATTTTTGTTATTACTGAAGAGTCCTGAGTGTACTCTATAAAGTTTCTTAAGAGAAAATAAAGGAGCCGGTTCTTCCCCAGGAGCCCTCCGACCTGCCATTAGTCAGAGCCCTGCAGGCACCATCACACAACTCCTCTTGGGGACCTAAATGGAATTCACAGCAATCTCACTGCCTCTGCCTCTCCTGATTGCATACGGTCCTCTGAAGCTGCCTTATCCTGTTTCTCCGGACTTAGATCTTGGATTCTGCCAGCCCGGTAAAGGCTGGCAGCAATTCCCCAAAGCCCCAGTCCTCCTGTGATGCTTTTAACTGGAGATGTCATGGACATGAACTGGGAGCTTCCAGCATGCAAAGCACAGGCACTAATCTAAGACCCTCTGCAGAAAGGGGGAGGCTGCAGGATCAGGGCCCAGGCCCCCCTCTCCAGCCACAGCAGCAGCAGATAACATCCGTGTTGCTTATCACTGTTATTCCCTCTTCCCTCCAAAGAACTCGGGGAGAAGAAGAAGAGTTGGTTTCTATATGCCGACTTTCTCTACCACTTAAGGGAGACTCAAACCGGTTTACAATCACCTTCCCTCCCCCACAATAGACTAGTGAGGTAGGTGAGGCTGAGAGAGCTCTAACGGAGCTGTAACTTGCCCAAGGTCATCTGGCTTCGTGTGTAGGAGTGGGGAAACAAATCAAGTTCACCAGATTAGCTCTGCAGCTCATGTAGATGTGGGGAATCAAACCCAGTTCTCCAGATCAGACTCCACTGCTTCAACCACTGCTCTTAACCACTACACCACACTGGCTGGAGGCAAATGTGGGGTGAAGCAGGCAAGCTGCAACTGACAGCGACCTGTTGGAGGACTAGCTGGCCAACTTTACATATGAGAAGGGATTTGAATCCAGGTCTCTTTGGTACAGAATGCTACTCTGCCTCTTTACTAGGAGCTTTCTTGTCCTGAGTGAAATCACTGGTCAATTGGATGTGATGCTTTTTGTCCTGGCTGGCAGTGGCTATCCAGGGTCTCAACTGGAAAGACCTTCTCTTCCCACATTGTCCAGCCTGCTAGCTAAGATCATCTTTCCCAGGCTTGCTCTCTGTGCCTCTGCTTGCAAAGGTGAGGCAGGAAGTGACCAGAGACAGGGCTTTTTCAGTGGTGGCACTTCACCATCGGAATGACCTCGCCTGCAGACATGCTCGGTGCCTATCTTACTGTCCTTTAGGCTCCAGGCCAAAACATTTCTTTTTTACCCAGGCTTTTAACTAAGTGGTCACATCTTTTTTAAAGCTTTATGGTCTGCTTCTAGCCTGCTTTATGGATATAATGTCTGGCTATTCAGTATTTGTTCGTGCTGTTTTAATACCCTACTTTGTTTTTAATTGTTGTTTTTAATCACTCGTTTTGCTTTGCCATTTTGCTTGCGAGCTGCTTTCAGCAGGTTCTGGAGAGGCAGCATACAAATATTCTAAATGACAAGTCTTTGGCTATCTCTGGTGATGAACCTGGGACCTTCTCCGTACCAAGGACATGCTCTGCCAGAGGGCGAGGACCCCACACCAGTCCACTAGTCCCTCGGACTTGGGTTTCTATGCGCCGTGTCGCCCTCCCAAGCAACAGCTCAGCTTCTCTGCCACAGCGTGGTGTAATGGTTAAGAGCCATGTGTAAAAGCCATGTGGGGCAGGGGCTGTGGTAAGGAGAAGAGTTGGGCAGGATCGAGTGAAAAAGCTGGCCGGAAATGCCAAGCAATGCATTCAAGTGTTGGGGCTTGACCCATGTTGGTCCCAGCTCCAGGGCAAGACCTTAACTTCTGAATCTCCTCTTCACTTGACTGGTTCGAAGTGAAGATCGAGCTTACTGTACAGCTCCAATCATTCTCCAGTCGGTAAAGGAACCATTATTTTTGTTATTACTGAAGAGTCCTGAGTGTACTCTATAAAGTTTCTTAAGAGAAAATAAAGGAGCCGGAATGGTGGTTTGGAGCCGTGGAGTCTGATCTGGAGAACCGGGTTTGATTCCCCACTCCTCCACATGAGCAGCGGAGGCTAATCTGGTGAACCAGGTTGATTTCCCCACTCCTACACATGAAGCCAGCTGGGTGACGTTTGGGCAAGTCACGTTCTCTCAGCCCCACCCACCTCACAGGGTGTCTGTTGTGGGGAGGGGAAGGGAAAGGTGATTGTAAGCCGGTTTGATTCTCCCTTAAGTGGTAGCGAAAGTTGGCATATAAAAACCAACCCTTCCCTTCCTTCCTTCCGAGCCAGTGTGGTGTAATGGTTAAGAGCAGTGGTTTGGAGTGGTGGACTCTGATCTGGAGATCCAGGTTGGTTTTCCTCACTCCTACAGAAGAAGCCAGCTGGGTGACCTTGGGCGAGTCACACTCTCTCAGCCCCACCTGCCTCAGGGTGTCTGTGGTGGGGAGGGGAAGGGAAGGTGATTGTAAGCTGGTTTGAGTCTCCCTTAAGTGGTAGAGAAAGTCGGCATATAAAAACCAACTCCAACTCCTCCTCCTCCTCCTCCTCCTCCTCCTCCTCCTCCTCCTCCTCCTCCTCCTCCTCTTCTTCTTCTTCTTCTTCTTCTTCTTCTTCTTCTTCTTCTTCTTCTTCTTCTTCTTCGCAGAGGCCACAGGTGCTGTTCCTAGCGAGGCAGCTGGCGGAGAGGGAAAGAAGCCATTTCGACGGAGAGCCTCATCCCTCTCGGGCGGCCTTCTTTGCTAATCGCTTGTAAAGTCTGTGAGTCAGGTGTTCCATCCCTGTGTTCATTTACCACTTGACAAAGGCTCATTATGGGAGACAGGCCCTGCCTAAGAACAGGGCTCAGCAAGGACATTTTTCAAGTGTGCGCGCAACACTGACATGTATCCTTGGGAATGTCCAAGGAGCAGGCGGGGAGGGGGACGACTCCCCAGTGTGGAGCGGGCACACGGCTCCATTTGCCAGATGTTTCTATTTCAGGCCTCGTCAGAGGCTTTTTCCGGGGGTGGCAATATGCGTGAGTGTGTGTGTGAGTGGGGTGGAGGGACAGGAAGGCGCAAAGGGCATCACTTGACTTTTCAACCCAGCATTTCAGGAGAGATTAAGATGGTAAGCAAGGGATAAATAAGCGGGAAGCACCTCTTTCCGCACAGCGCTGTGTTCGGTCCCCTGTCGTTGGAAAGAAAGTACCAAAGGCAATGTAGAGGAAGGGTGAGTGCCCATTCCACCCAGGAAGCTGCCCACGCAGCCAGAGGAACGAACGAACGAACCAACAGTGGATCACTTGTCTTCCTGGTCACCCTCATCCTTCACATGCTCTTTGCATCACATTCCAGCTTCTGGCCCTGGCGATGTCGCCTGCCCTTAGGCTGCCTGACAAACCTTTCTGGTTCGTTCAGTGACACGGTGCCTTCCCCTCCACCGCCCATCCACTTACTCCCACCCTCATCGGTCAGGCTGCCTGTCAGCCCCGGCTCCTGTGAAGGCGGGCCGGCGAGCAAGGCCTCCCCTGGAAGCCCTTGGTGCAACCCCACTGGCTGTGCCCAGCCTCATGGGATGCTTACTTGGCTAGTCTGGCTGCCCTGTAGCTTTGGACTGTGTTAGGGTGCCTTGATTGAACCCCCCACAAGTGATCCGTCACGGTGCGAGTTCATGATCAGGCCCCACTTCGCTCCTTCACCTGGGAGAACTTATTTAGCAACGCCCTTCGCCTAAGTTTGCCAACTGCCAGGTAATAGCTGGAGATCTCCTGCTATTACAACTGATCTCCAGCCGATAGAGATCAGTTTGCCTGGAGAAAATGGCTGCTTTGGCAATTGGGCTCTATGGCATTGAAGCCCCTCCTCAGGCTCCGCCTCCAAAATCTCCTGCCGGTGGCGAAGAGGGACCTGGCAACCCTACCTTTGTCGTCTCTCTCTGCTGCTGTACAATGTAAACTGCATGCTTTCAGGGCAGGCATTTTGTGTTTTGTAGGACACCTTGCACTGTGTTGGCACTAGATCCTGCTTTGCAAGCAGGCAGAAGAAGAAAAAGAAGAGTTGGTGTTTATACGTCCACTTTCTCTACCACTTAAGGGAGACTCAAACCGGCTTACAATCACCTTCCCCTCCCCACAACAGACACCCTGTGAGGTGGGTGGGGCTGAGAGAGTGTGACTAGCCCAAGGTCACCCAGCTGGCTTCATGCGTAGGAGTGGGGAAACAAATCCAGTTCACCAGATTAGCCTCTGCCGCTCCTGCGGAGGAGTGGGGAATCAAACCCGGTTCTCCAGATCAGACACCACCGCTCCAAACCACCGCTCTTAACCACTACACCACACTGGAAAGTCTGCGGGCCAAAAATCCGCTCGACTGCTGCGCGCCATCTCTGCATCATTCGGAGCACTGCTCTTTAGTGTCGCCCGCATTGCTTAGCATGTGGAGTAGCAGAAATTCCACCCCCAAAGCAGCCAGGCACATGGTCGGAGGATGGCAAGACTCTCTGTGACATCAGAGCAGCTGAGCAAATAGCTGCCAAGGGACCTAACATTCATTCCGTTACCAAAAGAACAACCTGTGACATCAGAGCCCCTGAGCGAATGGTGGCCAAGGGACTGACGCTCAGTTACAAAAGGAACAAGCTGACATCAGAGCAGCCGAGCGAATGGCAGCCAAGGAGCCTGATGCTCAGTTACAAACTGTGCCATCACAGAGCTGGTAGGATGCCCCTGGTAAACTGAGAGCAGGTGCAGCCTGGCAGTAAGAAGCGAAACTATGAGTCAGGGGATCCCTAGATGAAATCTCACAATGTCTCGAGCTGGCCTAGGCCGAGCCATAGTCTCTCGATCGCAACCTCGCCCCTCATCATTATGACCACTGGCCTAGCGGAGGGCTGTTGTCGGCAAGATGCTTTGAAAAATGCTATATAAAACGACTAAACTGAAGCTATCGTATTTTGGTCACATTATGAGAAGACAAGAGTCACTGGAAAAGACAGTCATGTTAGGAAAAGTTGAGGGCAGCAGGAAAAGAGGAGGACCCAACAAGAGATGGACTGACTCAATAAAGGAAGCCACAGCCCTCATAGAATCGTAGAATCGGAAGGGATCACCAGGGTCATCTAGTCCAACCCCCTGCACAATGCAGGAAATTCACAACTACCTCCCTCCCACACACCCCCAGTGACCCCTTAATTTGCAGGATCTGAGCAATGCTGTCAAAGATAGGACATTCTGCAGGATTTTGATTCATGGGTTCGCCATGAGTCGGGAGCGACTTGACGGCACTTAACACACACACACATACACACACACACACAAATGTCATTATTGGATTCCAAGATTTCCTTGGCAAGGGTAAGAGCAGGGTTAGATAGCAGTGTAATCTGGGGGAAGGCATCGTGGTTCAGTGTCTCTCCCCCAAATTTGCAGTCTTCATTCCGGAGCCTGCTTGAAATGGCAAAAAGTAACGACTGTTCTAGCATCCTTCCATGGTCTCCGCATTCCTCTCGTATGTGGAAATGCACCATTGCTTTAAAGGGAAGCACCAGTGGACGTTGCGGGACTAACTCTGGTCTCTGAAGGATGGATTGGCACCATGCAGCTTGTCTGGGAGCTTCCGGGGCCGGAGCTAGCAGCCGGTGCAGAGCCCTCTGCTGGTGTCAGTACGAATGCCGAGAGAGCAGCACCGCTTCACCGCCCCGGCCGCTTAGGGCCGCCTGAGGCTCGTTTGTCATAAATCATTTTGTTCCCAGGCCAGCCTGCGAGATCCAGCCACTGTGCTGGGATGTATTAATAGTGTTTGCCTGCTACCTGCAGGTGACGCAGGCCCCAGCGCTATCCATATGCTGAATTGCTCCCAGAAGGAGAGCATTAACATTTCCCCCCCTGTTGATCCCCGTCACTGCTCCTGGCTTCACGGCCCCTTTCATCAAGCTGACATGTGGTTTTCCGGGAATCACTCACAGTTAGTGTCAGAAGACACGCTTCCCCCTCAGGGGTCGAAGCCAGCGGTTTGCAAGCCAAGGGGGGGAAAAAGCGGCAGAGGCTCCTGGCGGCACCCGTGCGTTTCCTGAACGGGAAGGAGAGGGGAGAGGATCCCCGCCACCACACTGAGCTCAGAGGTCCTGGTCGTCCCAAGACATGGGGAGGCTGCCGGTCCAAGGATGCAATCCCCGGGTCGGAGGCAAGCCACAGGTTTGGCTCCTGCTCTGCCCCTGGTGATGGCAGGGGTCCTCTGGCCTTCCGAGGAATCAAATCCAACAAAAAAAGAAGAAGCTGGCTCTCAATACAGATAGTGCCAAAAAGGGCCAAAGGAAAGATCTAAGCATAAGTAATTGCAGGGCTGGCAAGTACTGGGAAGGTTGTCATACAGAGGAGGGTGCCGAGTTGATTTCTGTTGTCCCAGAATGTCGGACCGGAACCAACGGGTTGAAATTAAATCCAAAGAGTTTTTGTCTAGACATTTTCTAACAGTTAGAGAGGTTCCTCAGTGGAACAGGCTTTCTCGGGAGGTGGCGAGCTCTCCTTCCCTGGAGGTTTTTAAGCAGAGGCTAGATGGCCATCTGTCAGCAATGCTGATTCTATGATCTTAAGCAGATGATGAGTGGGAGGGCATCTTGGCCACCTTCTGGGCATGGAGTAGGAGGTCACTGGGAGTGTGTGGGGGGGAGCTGGTTGTGAATTCCCTGCATTGTGCAGGGGGTTGGACTAGATGACCCTGGTGGTCCCTTCCAACTCTATGATTCTATGATTTATTGCAGGTAATTGGTAGACTCAAAATCTGTTTGGTGGATACTGTATGCAGAAAGGTATTAAAACATGACAAGACTCTGGATTATGTACTAATTGGGTGCTGTCCTCTGATTTATCCAGAAAGCTTCCCAATACGGTAACACTCCATTGCAGGACCTGAGTTGCTAGGGGAGGCAGCTGAATCCCAGCCAGTGCCCAAGATCTGAAGGGGAAAATGAGACTCAGCAATAATGTCACCCAAAGGTAGACTGAATCTTCAAAGACGCAAGTCAGCTAGCTTCTTTCCAGATGGGGATTTTTTTCCTACATGAAAAGAAAGACACCCCCGATGAAAAGGAAACACCGGCATAACGTTGTGCTCATTCTGAACATGACTCATGGCATTCCTAGGACTTTCCCTTTTAATGAAGAGGGGGAAAATCCCCCATGTTTTCTGGGTTTAAAGAGAAATCCTCAGAGAGACTTCAGGAAAATGTATGTGGTGAATTTTCCTCTGTCACATCTACAGGGAGGGGGACAAAGCTATGCTCTGCTTTCCAGAACAGGGGAAAGCAGTGACACCAAGAGGGAGGGGGAGGATGCTTTTCCTGCCCATTCTTATGCCAATTTCTTTGGCAGTCGTGGCACATTTTTGCACTCCAGTATGGAAACAGCCCCAACATCTGCAACTGTATCAAACTCAGCTACCACACGTCAGAACATGAAGTAAAACTCCTATCAATTATATGCAATACATGTTTATATTTTCCCTTTCCTGCTACTGAGAATCCAGGCCAGCCTTTCTTTGTATGGTCATTCTCTGATTGACCTGTGGTCCAAGGGGTTTACTTGAAATGTGAGAGAAATGCCCCCTCATCTGCACAGCCTCAGCCTAAATTGCATTTCCTGTGAAGGAACTGGATTATATGCTACATACGGCGGCACCATATTTCCAACTTCCCTCTCCACCCCAGAACCAGCCAGTGGTGCCACCAGATGGGTAAATGTACCTGAACAGTACAGGGAGAGAAGACGAAAAAGCTTTGGGCAGCACTTAAATTTTCAGTATAGCATCTAGTTTCCACCACTAGTCACTGTAGGTCTTCGGGGGTTGGCAAAATTACTGCCATCTTGATGCGTGGGCTATGTATGTGCATTGATCACGGAAACTAGTATATTGTAGGGACCTCTGGGGGTGTGTGCAGAGCATCTTTGTCATAGAATCATAGTATCATAGAGTTGGAAGGGATCACCAGAGTCATCTAGTCCAACCCCCTGCACAAGGCAGGAAATTCACAACTGTGCCCTCCCCACACCCCCAGTGACCCCTACTCCATGTCCAGAAGATGGCCAAGATGCCCTCTCTCTCATGATCTGCCTAAGGTCATAGAATCAGCATTGCTGACAGATGGCCCGTTAGGAATCGGTTTTTTCAACATAGATTCAGAGTTGGAAAAGACCACCAGGGTCATCTTGTCCAACCCCTTGCACAATGCAGGAATTTCACAACTACCTCCCCCCCCCCACACCCCCAGTGACCTCCTACTCCATGCCCAGAAGGTGGCCAAGATGCCCTCCCACTCATGCTCTGCCTAAGATCATAGAATCAGCCTTGCTGACAGATGGCCATCTGGCCTCTGCTTAAAAACCTCCAGGGAAGGAGAGCTCACCACCTCCCGAGGAAGCCTGTCCCACTGAGGAACTGCTCTAACCGTTAGAAAATTCTTCCTAATGTCTAGATGGAAACTAGTTTGATTTTTGTCCTCAGTGTACAGGCGCATGTGCCGGCTCCGGGCAGAACCCCTATCATTGAAAGTTGAGCCACGGGAGGGCGGGGTCAGAAGAGATGGACAGCTTTGAATTTGTGTGATTGAACCTTATTTGGGGCTCCTGGGGTGGCCCTTAGGACTTGACCATCATTCTGTCTGTGTGACCTTGCCCCAAGTGTGTACGAATGTATGTGTGTGTGTGTTTTCCAGTAGCACTGAAGTGTGACAGAATGTTTGAAAACCGGCTGTTCATAGGATGCGGTCATTAAATCTGCTATCGCATGGATATAAGCGGCGCTGGGACTGGCGACTCCACTGCCCCGAGCCTCTCTTTGCGGGGCGTGCGGAAGGGTCTTTTGAATGCCTACATCTTTCATCTGCAGATGTGGGACGAAAGCCACCATGTGTATTTGCATAAACACCTGGCACCAAGCAGCTGTCAACATCATAATTCTTTCTGTCCCACATTTCATTTCTCCTGGAGTAGGAAGACAGTGGGGGGAGTGATGGATTGCCTTCTGCTGGAAACGGGGCCTGTTTGTTCCACGCCAGGCGATGTTGCTATGGAAGCAGGGCAGGCAGAGACACTACCCCCCCCCCTTTTGCTGGCCTGGATAGTTTGACACCACCTCAACCTTGTCCAGGGAACCTTCCCATCTTGCTCTGCGCCAGGTGCTCCCAGCTATTTCCCGGATACTGTGTTTTGATCTTAGCAGCCTTCCTGAGGCTCTAGTGAAACCAAGGAAGTGAGCACATCATCAGTATTTGGGCTGCTGTTGTGGTGCCCCCACCTGCCCAGAGCTCACCTGCCGCTGTGGTGCCCCCACCTGCTCAGCCTCTTCTTGCCCCGTCCCCCAGATCCAGCCCTGTGAGGAGCTGCTTTGACCCAGAAGAAGAAGAAGAAGAGCTGGTTTTTATATGCCGACTTTCTCTACCACTGAAGCTGGACTCAAACTGGCTTACAATCACCTTCCCTTCCCCTCCCCACAACAGACACCCTGTGAGGTGGGTGGGGCTGAAAGACCTCTAACAGAGCTGTAACTTGCCCAAGGTCACCCAGCTGGCTTCGTGTGTAGGAGTGGGGAAACAGATCCAGTTGACCAAATTAGCATCCGCCACTCATGTGGATGAGCAGGGAATCAAACCCGGTTCTCCAGATCAGCAGCCACCACTCCAAACCACCGCTCTTAACCACTACACCACGCTGGCTCTCTGTTAGTGTTTGCAGAGAGCATGTGTTGAGTCAGCCTCTTGAGTGATAACAGCATCAGGGTTCTAAGGCTAGGAGGGAGCAAGCAGCATGACATGCGGAGGCAAGAAACATAGTCCATGGAAACAAAGGTTGGGGTTTATTGGCAGCAGCTCGTGTGAGGAACTGGAGATCGGTCTGTCAAGGGGCTGGGAGACTGAAGAGCTGGGTCATAACTGGGCAGTTTTGAAAGGGATTTGATTCCTGGAGGAGAGGTCCATCAATGGCTAGCCCAGATTTATCAATCACACCCACAGGGGTTTGATGGTTTAAAGTATAAAGAAACTGCTGCTGGGTCATCTAGCTGCAAAGCACATCTCAGAAGCAAAGCAGGGTCAGTCCTGGTGAGTACTTGGATGGGAGACCGCCAAGGAATACCAGGGTTGCTGTGCAGAGGAAGAAGAAGAGTTGGTTTTTATATGCCGACTTTCTCTACCACTTAAGGGAGACTCAAACCGGCTTACAATCACCTTCCCTTCTCCACAACAGACACCCTGTGAGGTAGGTGGGGCTGAGAGAATTCAGAGAGAACTGTGACTAGCCCAAGGTCACCCAGCTGGCTTCGTGTGTAGGAGTGGAGAAACCAATCCAGTTCACCAGATTAGCCTCAGCCGCTCCTATGGAAGAGTGGGGAATCAAACCCGGTTCTCCAGATCAGACACCACTGCTCCAAACCACCGCTCTTAACCACTACACCATGCTGGCTCACACTGGAAAGCAATGGCAAACCACCTCTGTTAGCTTCTTGCCTTGAAAACCCTGTAAGGGGTTGCCATAAGCCAGCTGCGACTTGACAGCACTTTACACACACACATCACCCTTTTGGGGTCCCAAGATGCTCTGGAGAAAGGTGGGCATCTAAACATTTTCCAATAAATAAAGGTAAATATTTCCCATCAGTACAAGGACCCACCTCTCCCTATGAGGGGGAAAACAGCCTTCCTTTTGTGGGGAAAGAATTTTAGGGGTGCTCAGCGGTGACTCCCCTACAACAAGCGCAAGGAATGCTCCGGTGGACGCAAGGTGTCAGAAGGAAGTTTCTTTCCCCTGCTTTCCCTTTTTCTCCTTTCAAATCCAATTAAATTAAGATACCAGAACCAAATAAGGCTCTGCTCATTAGTGGGCCTTTTATCTTAATGACTACAGCAACGAAAATTACACTCTAATTTTGACAGTATTGTTTTGCTGCCTGGCTTTGTATCGGAGGACATTAATTTCAAACTGTGACAAGAAGGGTCAGCGATGAAGGGAACAGCTCGAAATTCAGGAAGACAGGTAACACGAGGCCCTCACATCAGGTTTTAGGTCTGTTGCCACCACTCTAGTCAGCTAGGCACATGACTGCTTGGCCGGGGACACAGCAATACAATCAGCCCGTCTGCGGTGCGCACTGAAAAGCACTAAACTGGAATTGCAAGAAGTCATACAGAACGAGTGAGATTGCATGGGACAGTACAACACATGAAGACAAAAAAAGAACAGATTCTTGGTCCATAAACATCTGTTTTAACTGGAGATGCCAAGGACTGAACCTAGAACCTTCTGTATGCAAGCCAGATACGTTACCATTGAGAAGAAGAAGAAGAAGAAGAAGAAGAAGAAGAAGAAGAGTTGGTTTTTATATGCTGACTTTCTCTACCACTTAAGGGAGACTCAACCGGCTTACAATCACCTTCCCTTCCCTGCCCCACAACAGACACCCTGTGAGGTGGGTGGGGCTGAGAGAACGTGACTTGCCCAAAGGTCACCCAGTTGGCTTCATGTGTAGGATTGGGGAAACAAACCCAGTTCACCAGATTAGCCTCCACCGCTCATGTGGAGGAGTGGGTTCTCCAGATTAGACTCCACCGCTCCAAACCACCGCTCTTATCCACTATACCACACTACACCATAGTCCCTACTGGTGCTATATATGGATTGCACCATCTCATGCACTGAGCCAGGGCCCTTCCTAGAAGCCCTTGGCAACATATAAAGTGGAAGTAACATCCCACATATGTAAATAGCCCTCAATCGGCCAGCTGAAGGATGAACATGGATTGGCACACTGCTTGCATGGTGGTAGATAGTTACCAGAGGCAGCCAGCAGGTGCACCAGATACTCATAAAATCCTCCCATTTGGAAATGCTCTCGGTGCCCCTTCAGCGTGGATGGGGTTAATGTTGTACATGCAAATTCAGGCAGAGCAAATGTCCCTAAATACATTTTAATGACTTTCCTTAGAGGAAAGGAATTGGGAGTCAAACTTCAAGAGGCGGAGAGGGTTGAACTCATTCTTTGCACCTCAGTGGGGAGTTGCTGCAATTCATTACTGCTCCCTCTGTCTCTGAAAGGGAAGGAAAAACCCATCCAACATTAGACACAGAGGTGATCTTTCCCCCTCCCTTAAAGATGCATGGCTCTCCCTCCCTCCCTCTTTGCAAACTCCAAAACTGAGCCTAACAGAGCTGTGTAGGGTCAAACCCCCCAGGCTCCCTCTCTCTGCTTGTTTCTTCCATTCGTGTGCACTTCAGAAAAGAAAGAAAGGGGATCTGGGGAGCAGACAGCGATCTTCTCAGCGGAGCCTTAATTTACAACAGCCCCACAAAGCAGCAGGCTGCAGCAGAAGACGTCTTCAAGCAAAGATACTGCAGGAGTCCTGAGAAGAGGCTGTTCAATACCAAACAAGGGGGAAGATTATCTATCTATCCATCTGCCTGCCACAAACAACCTTCCCTGTTCTCATAAGCAGCGCAGTGGTTGTTTCCAGAGGAACGTTAGGAGGAGAAAGGTAGAAATGCAAGGGGAAAAGAGAATCAGGGAGATAAATCTCTCTGACTGTGTGTGTGTGTGTGTGTGTGTGTGTGTGTGGACCTCTCCTCCCCAAGTCCAGCCTGCTTCTGGGGCCTGCACTCAAGCACCCCTCGGCTTCTTCTAGTTGGCCCCCACAGGATGCAGCCCCACTGAGCACAGAGATGGATATCAAACGTATCCGGCGAGCTTTGCCTTTAAATTGGCTCGAAATGTCAATCAATCAAGCAATCTTTATTAAAAAAAAACAGTCCTAGACCAGCACAGCTCTTTGCAATTGACCATTAAAACCCTTAGTGTTACGCTCTACCCACAGGTTACTACAAATAGTAGAAAAGTTGTTTGTACTCTTTGCAAACTATATAAACTACCCATTAAAATTATTGACATGCTGGTGTTCTCAGCAGCGTCTGGCAAATTCTATAGGCCGCTGCACAAAAATTAGCCGTTCCTAATGTAACCTGTGGATTTTTGCCTATAAGCAACATTTTAGTTTGCTCCTGACCTGAATGGCTGGAATGCCAACTAAGCCAGGGGGAGATAAACTTAGAACGAACCTCTTGATATAATGGACAGCGCAGTAGGACGTGCTCTGTGGTTTCAATTTCCTTTAAAGCACAGGGACATAACCCATCCTCCAAGGGAACCTTTCTGTATCTCCCATCCACAACCGCCGAGGGGAGAGCGCTTGGCCTCTGGCTCGAACTGTCCGTTCTGCAGCCTGGCTGCTCTGCAGCTAGACCTCAAGGCTAGCGAGGAGGCCATTTTTAAACGTGCTTACCTACGCACAAATTAAGAGATGCTAATGAGCCAGGGTCACTTCTGTTTGCCCTCTGGGACAACTTGGGAAGATGGCTTAACAAAACCCCCAATGACCGTGCCAAAGTAGCTTGTTAGAGCAAGGCGAGTCAGTGCACACCTTCCTTCCACTCCTGTGGCCTTGGTCAAAAGCCAAACCGAAAGGCACCTTCCGTGAATTTCTTTGGGCAGCATTTGAAGAAAAGGGAGAGCCGGAGCAAGCTTTTTTCCTACATTTTCCGCCGGTTGCCATGAGCGACCACCTGCAAACATGGAAACACCGGAGCCGTTGTTTAGAAAAGCTTCTGAGGAATTATTTGCGATAACTTTACTGCTGTGTGGGTGTGAAAAACTGATACCCCGTTAGGAAAAAGGGGGTGGGTGGGAATCCTACAGCAAACGATAGATGGAGCGCAAAATCGGCTCGGATGGTAAGTCCATCTGTAGGAGAGCAGAAATTGGTCAAGGCAGCCTTGTGCAAGTATCTTCTCATCTCGGGTGAAATGGAGAGCCCAGAGGAGGAAATGCACACATCACTTGACAGGTTACCCATCCCATTTAAGGGGAAAACAACACTGCAGGGCAAATACCTGGGACCCAAAAGCTCAGGAGGATAGCCGTGATGGTCTGCAGTAGTAGACCAACATTTGAGTCCGGTAGCATC
The DNA here is from genome assembly GCF_029931775.1 of Euleptes europaea. Classification (NCBI taxonomy): domain Eukaryota; kingdom Metazoa; phylum Chordata; class Lepidosauria; order Squamata; family Sphaerodactylidae; genus Euleptes; species Euleptes europaea. The sequence goes on along the minus strand of NC_079330.1, from coordinate 14,994,074 downwards.
TTAGAGGCGAACCAGATTTCCAGTGTATGAGAGTCAAAGCTCCTTTGGTCAGATACATGTAGGAATGGAGATCCCCTAATCCTTGTATTCAAGCTCCGAGAAAAACCTTCTGCATCTGTTTCCCTTGCACAGATCTAATGGGGTAGAATTCACTTGATACCTGGCTTGAAATGACAAATCAGAGCTCCCCTCGTTCATATATCCCCCCCCCATTCCACTCACTCACCAAAGAAGAGTCTGACAGATTTTTCCTATTTTCTCTTGCCGCCCCTTATTTCTGGGAGTTCCACTAAAATGTTCTCACGCCGCCCCCTCTCTTCTTTGCCTTCAAAAGCCACATTTTCTGGGAAGCCTCTGGCCAAGTCTCCAAATTGAAGCCAAGCTCCCATTCTTTTCTCTCCCATCCTTGTCTTCCCTCTGTGGCCTGTTGTCCTGTCAAACCTAGCCCTCACATCAGGGGTCAAGGACCACGAGCTGGCAGCAGATGGGCAGGCAACCAGCAAGAAGGTTAACTGGACGAAAGGGAAGCAAGTCGCCACACAATGGGTCAGGGGGAGATAACCTTTTGGCCCAAGTGCTGGAAAAAAATGTATCAACTGCCCGTGAAGATGTTGGTGTGCTCCCGAATGAAAGGGAAGCATGATGTACTCAGTCAGGCATACTGGAAACAAGCCAGCTCTGTTAGTAATGCTAGCACCTCAGGGGCCTCATCTTAATTGCTTGGTTAACTGCCCCTGCATGCCGAACGCATTTGGTGCAGTGGTCAGTTAGCTGGCTAGACTAGGACCCAGGTTCGAATCCCCGTTTTGCCACTGCAGCTCACTGGGTGACTTTGAGCCGGTCATCCTCTTTTAGCCTAACCCATCTCACAGGCGTTTTGTTGTGATGATTTTAAAAAAATAGAGAAGAGAACTTTGTAGTAAGCCACTTTAGATCCTTATGGAGGGGAGGGGGAGAAAAGTGGGGTATAAATATCTAAACGAATAAAGGGGTCTGGTATGCCATTGTAGTTGCCTACCACTGCACAGGGAACTACAGTAGGCCGTATTTAGTAGGGGGCCCTGACCCGGATGGCTCAGGCTAGCCTGATCTCACCAGATCTTAGAAGCTAAGTAGGGTCAGACTTGGTTAGTACTTGGATGGGAGACCACCAAGGAATACCAGGGCCGCTAGGCAGAGGCAGGCAATGGCAAACCCCCTCTGTTAGTCTCTTGCCTTGAAAACCCTACTGGGTTGCCATAGGTCAGCTGCGACTTGATGGCACTTTATACACACACACATATATAGTAGGGGATGGGATAGGGTTGCCAACTGCCAGGTAGTAGCAGGAGATCTCCTGCTAATTCAACTGATCTCCAGTCGATAGATATCAGTTCACCTGGAGAAAAATGGCCGCTTTGGCAACTGAACTCTATGGCATTGAAGTCCCTCCCCTCCCCAAACCCCACCTTCTTCAGGCTCCGCCCCCAAAATCTCCCACCGGTTGCAAAGAGGGACCTGGCAACCCTAGGATGGGATGCCTACTGGCACTTGATTCCCTGCACCACCAAGATTCTGGGCGGCAACAACAACAGCCTGGCACGACCCTCCTGCAGCTCCTTCCTCCACTAACAGCCTCAGCCTGAGCCACAATGTGGATACCCTCCATCTCTTTGGCATCTCACAGTGTTGACAAAATGAGGACAGCCAGCTTCCTGTGGCATGGCTTGCTTTTGCTCATGTTTTTAATGTAAAGCTCCGTAGACAGTGATGGGACCCAATAACAGTATTACAACGCAACAGCATTAAGACAAGTTTGCAGCCACCTCTGGTTGGACACACTCCTTGCACTGCCTGGAGTAACAAGGGAAAGTGCTCCATTCTTTACTCTCCAAATTCTGATGGAGGAGGGTTTAGCAATTCACCTCTTGTAGCTAAGGCTTGTGCCCTAACCTGGATGGCCCAGGCTAGCCTGATCTCGTCAGATCTCAGAAGCTAAGCAGGGTCAGCCCTGGTTAGTATTTGGATGGGAGACCACCAAGGAATACCAGGGTTGCTGTGCAGAGGAAGGCACTGGCAAACCACCTCTCTTAGTCTCTTGCCATGAAAACCCCCCAAAAAGGGTCGCCATAAGTCGGTTACGACTTGAAGGCACTTTACACACACACACACACAGAGCTAAGGCTGTCTCCCCCCCCCCCAATAAGCAAAAATGTAAAGAGATGTGTGGGGGTTTCTTTTGGCATCTGCATCTCTAAAATAAAATAGAGCCCTGTTGATGCTTCTATAAATAGAAGCCTTTAAATTAAAACAGCTAATCTGCTCCCTGGACGCCCGTACAGTGAGAAGCTAGGCTGCCAGTCTGGGAAAGAGACGAGAAACCAAGCTGCGTTTGTTAGACCAGGCAGAGTAAACACCTTTCTGCTCCCAAAAGCTTGTGAGGCTGCATTTGCAGTGGCAATGTTTTGTCTTTATATAATAGATCTGCAAGTAAGTGGGTGAGGTGCAGCCCAAAGGCTTCCCACTGTTAACTTCTGTTGGGCAAAACCATTTGGATCACCCATTTTCTTTCCTGTCTGGAAGCACGCATTCAGTATTCTACAGTGCTTGATTTCTAGACGAACAAATGCCAAAGCTGAAGTCCTTGGAAACAGCGTCTGCTCCTGTGAAAGCTTGTCCCACTAATCTAGGCTAGATGGCCATCTGTCAGCAATGCTGATTCTATGAACTTGGGCAGTTCATGGGGGGGCATCTTGGCCTTCTTCTGGGCACTGGGTGTGTGTGGGGGAGGTAGTTGTGAGTTTCCTGCATTGTGCAGGGGGTTGGACTAGATGACCCTGGTGGTCCCTTCCAACTCTATGATTCTATAATCTCTGAGTTTTAATGGGGACTCTGCATTTACTTAGGGGTGCAAGAAATGCACTCTGAGCATGCTCAGGGCCCCTTTCACTAATCCCCTCTTCATATTTTCCTGGGCTATGGTGCTAAGCTGCAGGATGACATAGGCGTGTCACTAAAAGATGACTCCTGATAGGTACCCATTGAGCTGGTTCCTTGTTTGCAGCTATTTTGTTTCACACACAGGCTCCTCTTCTTCACCTTCTTCAATGCCACCCCCTGAAGACATCTAAGGGTCCAACCAGAAGCTATTTGGCACCCAGGTCTCTCAAATGTGTAAAAAACAAACAACAAAATAAAAATACCCCAACCTGGTCCTGGCAGAATGTGCTGGCTGCTGTCCAAAACAGGAGATTAAAAAAATAAGGCCAAGGCCAATGGTGCAAAAATAGGCGAAAATATATTTTATTACTCAGATAAAATTCCCTATGCGTTTCGCTCAAGAAGCTTCTTCAGGGGAATCTGTTAGTCTTGCAATGGTGAACTGCAGATTCCCCTGAAGAAGCCTCTTGGGGAAAACACATAGAAAATTTTATCTGAGTAATAATATTTCCCCCCCTAGTAGTTTGCATCATCGGCCTTGGCCTTATTTTTAATCTCCTGAGGCTGGTGCGGCCCTTTTATTTCTCCTTGCTGTCAAAAACAGAAAGGGTGGTGGTGGTGACTGAAATCCACTCTTTTTGAGGGTAAAAAGGTAAAGGTCCCCTGTGCAAACACCGGGTCATTCCTGACCCATGGGGTAACATCACATCCCGACATTTACTAGGAAGACTTTGTTTACGGGGTGGTTTGCCAGTGCCTTCCCCAGTCGTCTTCCCTTGACCCCTAGCAAGCTGGGTCCTCATTTTACTGACCTCGGAAGGATGGAAGGCTTAGTCAACCTTGAGCCGGCTACCTGAAACCGACTTCCGTTGGGATCCAACTCAGGTCGTGAGCAGAGCTTGGACTGCAGTACTGCAGCTTACCACTCTGCGCCACGGGGCTTCTCTTTTCGAGGGAACGATCCCAGATTCCAGACGTTTTTCCCAGGGGATGTGGAACCTGCGCTATTATTTGCACAGAGCTCAGTGATGGACGGGCTGTGGGCTCTATTTTCATTGTGGGATGGAGCGGTGCAGCCTTGCCTGGTGTAGGGAAAGGGATGAAGCTGGCAGAACACCTTTCATCCTGGCCTTATCATCATCACCTTGAATCAGAGGCCAGATTTATGAAATCTTCATGAGGCCCAGAGTGCAGAGCAGACTCGGAATGGCGAGGCCATTTGTTTTGAAGGGAGATAAATAAATTTTTTACAAAAGACTCAGATAATAGCAGCAGGATTCACCGACCCAGGTAGTTAAAACCTCCAGAGACTGTGAAGATGGCCCAGCCACACTTCTTATCCCCTCTGCTTCAAAGGGAACTCACCCCTCCCCTGATAACATTTATATTCCCCAGACCCTGTCCCTGGAGATATACATGGCAGAAACAGGGATGGCAGTAGAGTCTTCTTAAGTGCACAGCATGCTCTCAAACTGGGGCAGACTTAGTAACCTCTAGAAGAAGAAAAAGAAGAGCTGGTTTTTATATGCCGACTTTCTCTACCGCTTAAGCGAGACTCAAACCTGCTTACAATCACCTTCCCTTCCCCTCCCCACAACAGACACCCTGTGAGGTAGGTGGGGTTGAGAGAGTGTGACTTTTCCCAAGGTCCCCCAGCTGGCTTCGTGTGGCGGAGTGGGGAAACCAACCCAGTTCACCAGATTAGCCTCCGCCGCTCCTGTGGAGAAGCTGGGTATCGAACCCGGTTCTCCAGATCTGAGTCCGCCGCTCCAAACCACTGCTCTTAACCACTACACCACGCTGGTGCAGAGGGGCAAAGGGCAAAAAGAAGAGATATATCCCCTGGGTCAAAAGGGTTATTCTGTCAGTAGCTCAGTGAAGGAGATAATGATCATGTTTATCATTTATATATATATATATATATTTTAGTGTTCTGAAGGCTTCATAAAATTCAGCTCAGTAAAGGTAGGTAAACCGGTATGATCATCCCTCTATTGCAGAAGATGGGAAGCATAGGCTCAGTTAGGGTTGCCAGGTCCCCACTGGCCACCGGAGGGGGTTGAAGGGTAAGATCCGGGTTGGGAAACTCCTGGAGATTTGGGGATGGAGCCTGGGGAGGACAGGGACCTCAGTGGGGTGCAATGTCATAGGGCAGTGATGGTGAACCTTTTAGAGACCGAGTGCCCAAACTGCAACCCAAAACCCACTTATTTATCGCAAAGTGCCAACATGGCAATTTAACCTGAATACTGAGGTTTTAGTTTAGAAAAAACAACTCATATGTTAACATCTTTTGCCTTAAAAGAAAAACACAATAACAGAGCTTTCAATGATACAAACAACTTTTTATTGAAAGTTAAAAGTTTGCATTTGACATGCTTTTGAACAATTAATGTTTGTTCAAAGCCCCTAAGCTGGGCGGTGGGGAGTCCAGGGAAGGGGGGGGGCTTTGAACTGCTCCGCGGCGGTGGGGAGTCCAGGGAAGGGGGGGGCTTTGAACTTCTCTGCGCTGCCTGCAGGCAGCGTGGAGCAGTTCAAAGCCCCTGCCGCCCAGCTGGGCGGCGGGCAGTCCAGGGAAGGCAAACGCGATGGCTGCTCAACTTACCTGCACGTGCCCACAGAGAGGGCTCGACGTGCCAAGTCCGGCACGCGTGCCATAGGTTCGCCAACATGGTCATAGAGTCCTCCCTTCAAAGCATCCATTTTCTCCAGGGAAACGTATCACTGTAGTCTGGAGATGAGCTGTAATTCCGGGGGATCCCCAGGTGCCACCCAGAGGCTGGCATCCCTAGGCTCAGTTCAGTCATCGCATGTTTGTGAAACTGGGATTCAGCTCACACACAGTCACTCAGTTTTGAGTCAGCCTTGAAAAATGCTGGTTTCAGCACTTTCCGTCTATCTAGTCATCTCTGTATAGGGTGCCAGGTCCCTCTTGGCAACTGGTGGGAGGTTTTTGGGGCAGAGCCTGAGGAGAGCAGGGTTTGGGGAGGGGAGGGGCTTCAACGCCATACAACCCAACTGCCAAAGTGGCCATTTTCTCCAGGGGAACTGGTCTCTAACGGCTGGAGATCAGTTGCAATAGCAGGAGATCTCCAGCTAGTACCTGGAGGTTGGCAACCCTGTCTCTGTAGCCACGGAATGTGCAAAGTGATCAAGCCAGGATGCCCACATTCGTACACTGCATTAAACCATACTAAAGAGTTATTCAACAAGGAGCCCAGCCAGCTGCTTCAGAGCTTATCCAAGACCTGGTGGCCCAACCCAAAGTGGATCACCACAAACAGGAAGTGATGTCATCATGGGAAACCATGATGATGGCATGATGTCACACCCAGTAGAGTAAAAAAAGCCCACTTCTGGCCTGGAAGGGGGTAGCCAGCTCTCAGCAGGTGAGATGGAAGGAGCACCTAAGCACTTCTGTGCAGAGCTGGGGTGGGATCCATTTAATGAGACTCCTGACTCAAATCCCATCATAGCCAACAGCTCACTAACTGGCCTTCTGGATGCCCCACTCTCAGTCTTCATCTGAAACATGGGGATACCAACGCTGACCTACCTCATAGGGCTGTTGTAAGGAGTGCTGTAATAACGTAGGTGTAGTGGTTTGAAGAAAACACAATGCAAAAGTCAGATATTGTTATGAAGCAAAGAATCTGCATTAGAGACTCCGATAAGGAGGGGAGGAGAGATGTGTAGCATTATCCCAGCAACTAGTATCAATTTGCTTTGATGCTAAGCAGAAACGCCACCAACGGCAGGCCGAAAAAAAGGACAAGAATAAAGAAAAAAAGGGCGGAGAGAGAAAAAAAGGACCATCACTAATTATATCCTGATGTTTTTGCTGCTTAAATGTTTAAATCACAAGTGACAGTTGCAAATCAATCCTGATCTTTATTGGAGAGCTCCGCATGAAATATTCAAGCTCTGGGAGAGCCTGCATTTATTCTGATCAGTAATTTGACAAGAATCCATTAAAATAAAATGGGGGGAGGTTCCTGCCCCCCTGAGGTGCTAAGTTAGTCCAGGGGCCTTTTCACAGCAGTTTTAAGGGAGGGGAGAAGCTATGCGTGGAAAGTTCGTCTCCAGGCATAATTAGTAACCTCTCCCCCCAAACGCCATTCATCCAGTTCCTGTTTTTTAAATCATAGGCTGAAATTCCAGCTGGAACGAGCCACTTCAATGGTAAGGCAGGCATAGAGCCAAGGAAGCTCCATTCTGAAATGCTGTTCTCTATAGAAGAATATATATATATATAACTGAGGCTATCATATTTTGGTCACATCATGAGAAGACCAGAGTCACTGGAAAAGACAGTCATGCTAGGAAAAGTTGAGGGCGGCAGGAAAAGAGGAAGACCCAAGAAGAGATGGACTGACTCAATAAAGGAAGCCACAGCCCTCAATTTGCAAGACCTGAGCAAGGCTGTCAAAGATAGGACATTTTGGAGGGCTTTCATTCATAGGGTCGCCATGATTCGGAAGCGACTTGATGGCACTTAACACACACACATATATATTCCTTCTGCTGGTAAACTGTCAATTCCAAATAGATCAGCCTGGCTAGATTTTTATGAGAATGATGCCCAGGAGAAATTTGATATCAGGCACCTTCCATGTATGCTGGAAGCATCTGGGGCTTTGCCAAGGTGCAGAATACCTGATGATCCAGGAAAGGAAGGCAGGGCTGGAAAAAAAAAAGATGGTGGTAGAAGAAGAAGAAGAGTTGGTTTTTATATGTTGACTTTCTCTACCACAAGGCAGAATCAAACCAGCTTACAATCACCTTCCCTTCCCCTCCCACAACAGCCACCCTGTGAGATAAGTGGAGCTGAGAGAGCTCTTAATAGAACAGTGACTAACCCAAGGTCACCCAGCTGGCTTCAACCCCTCCTCTTAATACAGGCTGTAGCTTGACATGGATGAGCTCCACCCAGCTCCCCTCCATCTTTATTCCTCTACCTTCTTCTACTAGGGTTGCCAGCCTTCAGATACTAGCTGGAGATCTCCTGCTATTACAACTGATCTTCAGCTGATAGAGATCAGTTCACCTGGAGAACATGGCCGCTTTGGCAATTGGACTCTATGGCATTGAAGCTCCTCCCCCTTAAACCCCGCCCTCCCCAGGCTCCGCCCCAAAAACCTCCTGCCAGTGGCAAAGAGGGACCTGGCATCCCTATCTTCTACCCAGTGCACACTGCGAATTGTAATTCTCAAAACAGCTGAAAATAATTATGATGGGGAGGAAGGGAGCCCTTAGACCACTGAGTCCAGAGTCCAAAAGTACCAAACTGTACCGTTGATAGTTTTGGAATTAAAAAAATGGTTAATTTAGAAGTCGAGGCTTTCATGCCGAGCCTAAGGCTTGCTCAGCCCAGCTCTACGCTTTGTCACTGCTGTGCGGAAACAAGTAATTCTTTTAACGCATTACATTTGAATAAAACGTGTAATTGGGAAAAATGTGTGGGCTTAGCATAATCAATAACCCACAGCAATAACTCCAGCAAGCTGGGATTTGCATTGTGCTCGCGTCTGATCAAAACGACTTTATTCTCCCTAACACACTCAAGACCGTCACGCTGGTTTCACTTAAACCAATTTGCAACTATTGACCGAATCAAGGCCTGTGGCCATTCTATCAAGCCCTCCTCCTTGGCCCCCGCAACAGCCCAACATCGATAATTATGACAAAGATTGCGGGTTCTTTTTTCCCCCTCCAAGGAAGAGATTGTTATTGATAAGACCACTTTGGGCACATAATGAGGCTTTAATCAGATGACCAGAGAGTGGTCTGTTTGGGTCATCCTTAAGTGGCATGTTGAAGAGTCAGTTCTTCACGGGAAGAAAAAGGTGATTGTGGCGGATGTCTCAGCCCTTGAGCTAGCGGGGCCTCCTTGTGCATCGGATTCCTGCCTCTCTTTAACACAGCATCGGATTCCTGCTTCTCTTTAACACAGCATATCTGTACTACTTTCAAAAAAACATATTCATACCTTAAAGGTAAAGGTAGTCCCCCGTGCAAGCACCGGGTCATTACTGACCCATGGGGTGAAGTCACATCCCAACGTTTACTAGGCAGACTTTGTTTATGGGGTGGTTTGCCAGTGCCTTCCCCAGTCATCTATGCTTTACCCCCAGCAAGCTGGGTGCTCATTTTACCCACCTTGGAAGGATGGAAGTCTGAGTCAACCTTGAGTTGGCTACCTGAAACCGACTTCTGTCGGGATTGAAATCCCTCCCCTCCCCAAAGAAAAAATGTCAGAAGGAAGAAAGTGAATTTTCCCTGGTAAATCAAAAAGGAAAAGAATTGGGGGGGGGGGAGAGAAGAGGCGGAAAAGGCAAAGAACTGGAGAGTAATGAAGAAATAAATTAATGCCATGACAGCATAATGATGCTGACATGCAAACGAAGGTCAAGCCCCACTTGAAGGTCACCATGTTCCCATCTTGCTGCGTTTACTTGAGAGTTGATGGGTTGCCTTCACTTCCAGGTTTTGAGGTTAACGCAAGCTGAACTGTCAGGGGCTCAAAGCCAAGCTGCTCTGTGCCTGGCTTATTTTCGAGAGAGCAATGACCTTCCCGGAGTTTCTGCCGAGGCGCAACTTTCTGTAACTAATCAACTAATTCATTAAACTTCCGAGAGGTAGGCGAAAAACCCTCATATGATCCAGTCAATTAATCACTTCGCTAAAGTTGAGCTCAGTGTTTAGGCCTTAACAATAGTTTATGTGACCTTTCTGACCACTTATGTGTCCCCGGCGGCCTTTAACCTGATGCATTATTCATTACCACCTGGCCAGCTGGTTGCCACCTGCACCAGGGACTGGTCTAAAAGGGGAATGGGAGGGGGGAGCAGTTTAAGGCTGCAGATTCCGGTCGGCGCAGGCAAGGATTAGAACGAAAGAGGGCAGAGATTCCAGCTGCTTCTTGCCAATGCAATCACTTTGACGCGGCGCAATGAAGACCAGAGTCTGCACTTCTTACGTGGCAGGCCTTATAGGTCACTGCAGATGTTCACCAGCTATTGGACTGTAACTTATGGCTTTCTAGAGGGCTATTCCTCTAACTATCAAGGTGGAAGAGAGGAGGAGCACGCAGGCCCCTTTGTCGCTGCATATCAGCTTAATGTGATGTGACTTTTTATGACACCCGTTCGCTCCCGCTGCTAGGAGAGATTCTGCTTCTCCCATTCAAACTGGGGCTGTGCTGAAAGAATGCATCTCCCAGAGAAAAGGTGCAAATCTCAAAAACAGCCCTCGAAATCCCTTAGATACTTCTGGTATGCTGGAACTTCAGGGCTGCCAGGTCCCTCTTTGCCACCGGAGGGAGGTTTTTGGGGCAGAGCCTGGGGAGGTTTGGGGGAGGGGAATGATCTCAATGCCATAGAGTCCAATTACCAAAGAGGCCATTTTCTCCAGGTGGACTGATCTCTATCGGCTGGAGATCAGTTGTAATAGCGGGAGATCTCCAGCTAGTACCTGGAGGTTGGCAACCTGATGGAATTCTGAAATTCAATGTATGCTCAAAGTGAAATTTGTGAGCACCTCTCAGACTTGATTTCATCAATTTTGCTTACTATATTCAGGGGTTGGCCAACTTCCAAGTGGGGCCTGCGGTTCACCTGGAATTACAGTTGATCTCAGCTACAGAGATCACTTCCCCTAGAGGAAATGGCAGCTTTGGAGGGTGGACTCCACAGCACTACCTCCCTGCCGAGCTCCCTCCCCTCCCCAAACTCTACCCTCCCCAGACATTGCCCCCAAATATCCAGGAATTTCTCAAGCCAGAATTGGCAACCCTACCCTATGGAGACCATTCTGTGCCAATCCCAGACTCCCAAAATGACATCCAAGGCTGGGGAGAAACACTAAGTAACACTCACATCATGGCTTAATTTTGTATAATTTAATAAGACATTTACATTTTATTTTATTTAAAACATTTGTTATCTGCCTTTCTCCCTTGCGGATCCCAAGGCAGCTTACTACATCACAACAGCCCTTTCAGGTAGATTGGGCAGATTGACTAGCAAAGTCACCCAGTGAGCTTCCATGGCAGAGCGGGGATTTGAACCCGGCCCTCCCAGATCCTAGTCTGATGCTATAACCATTACACTGCATACACTCTCGCTCTCTTTCCTGCGGCCCCAGGCTCAACCACCCTCCGAAATGTTGCTAAGTTTATCAGACCTCACTTCCCTCAAAATGCCTCGTGTGCTTTGCCAGAAAAGGACCCTCCAGATTCACCTTAAAACCGCCCTTTGGGGTAGGATTGCCAACCTCCAGGTACTAGCTGGAGATCTCCTGCTATGGCAAGTGATCTCCAGCCAACAGAGATCCGTTCACCTGGAGAAAATGGCTGCTTTGGCAATTGGACTCTATGTCATTGAAGTCCCTCCCAAACCCTGCCCTCCTCAGGCTCCTCCCCAAAAACCTCCTGCCGCCACGGGATGGGCACGCATCATCAGTTAGCGGCTGACCGAATGGACCATCACTGCTCTTGGGGTTGCTTTGTTGCACATGTCCTTTCCCGCATCTGCCACCACCAACCTCCTGTTGGTCTATTCCATTTCTCATCTCCCCATCCCTCCCACCAGGTGAGCAACCCAAACTCTGCCACCGTGCCAGGCTTCTCTGGGCTGGGCTGAGAAAAGGAAGAGAGTGTGACTTGCAGGAGACCGTCTTGAGACTTTGTGACCGAGGTAAGATTGAAAGCAGGGAGCTCAGATCCCAGTTCACCCTCGTACCGAGTCTCTGCTCAGGCTCTTCGCCCCCAAAGGAGCACTGTTCCACACAAGGAAGCATGGTACATAGGGTAAATGGTGTTTCGCACCACCTAATCTAATTCCGTCTGCAGCACATCCTTATATTCTATTTTCAGGCACTACTAACTGCACACTGGTGTTTTCTCCATCATGCTCTGAAAAATCTTTCTCTAACCCCTCCCTTTTTTTGTACAGAGCACGAAGAAGAAGAAAAAGAAGAAGAAGAAGAGTTGGTTTTTATATGCCGACTTTCTCTACCACTTAAGGGAGACTCAAACCGGCTTACAATCACCTCCCCTTCCTCTTCCCACAACAGACACCCTGTGAGGTGGGTGGGGCTGAGAGAGTGCGACTGGCCCAAGGTCACCCAGCTGGCTTCTTGCGTAGGAGTGGGGAAACAAATCCAGTTCACCAGATCAGAGTCCGCCGTTCATGTGGAGGAGTGGGGAAATCAAACCCGGTTCTCCAGATCAGACTCCACCACTCCAAACCACCGCTCTTAACCACTACACCACACTGGCGTAGCCAGTTGATGAGGGAGGGGACTTGAAAACTTGCTCATTCTTTTGTGACAATTTGGTTAGTAATAAACAAACAAACAAACAAACAATATTACACCGACTGCTGTGTCTGGAATTTTTTTTAAACCAACCAATATGGTTTGCAATCTTTGTCTCACCTGGAAAAAAGTTCAACCTTAATGAACATTTCTCTGCTCCAAATGAATTTTAACCTATCATTCCCAGGCAAACAACAGACCATTTTTCCAACCCCGCTTTAAAAAAAACGGTTTGCAGCCGGCCGGCCCCATTGACGTCCAGCCCTTTCTAACAGAGAACTGCCGGATCCCCCACCCACTTTATAAGCGCAAGAAAGAATTCTCCTTGTCACAGTTCAAAACCACTCATCAGAGTATCAATTCCAAAGACACTCATTCCCCTTCTCACCCTCCGTTCTTTGACACAGATGGTCTGATATGTGCCTCCAGTGAATTCAAATCTGATAAATGTATCACAAGGAGGAGATGTTGTTTTATTAAAAAGCCCTGAAGCAAAAAGTAGCCATTACTTTCCCCCCCTGCTCTTGCGCCTGGTAATGAGAATTTGAATTCTACACCTTGATGCAGAAAAACCTGCCCGTGCTCTCATTTTAGTGTTTCTATGAAATTGGGAGGGGACAGGCCAGAGGAAGGCTGTTACATTCTTCATCCTGCTTTTACCTTCTCCTTCTTTGCACTGATTCACTTTTTTTTTAACACTCTATGCCAAATATTACATCTGTTCCTCCTTTCCGGATCGATTCCATCTAGCTCTACAAAACCTAGTTTCCAAAACCGTGCCAGTGTGCCACGTGCAACCATGACCCAAAAACAGAATCCAAGATGGGATTATGCAGTCAGGGGTCAGCTGTTTATTTCACAGCTGTGGGATCCAGGGAGAGCGAGCAGGTCAAGGCCCCCAACCTAAGAGGCATTCCCAAGTGCACAGCTTTACTCCTCCTGTGTCAGGGAATGGCTACCATCGATTCCTGGGGTGGGGGAGAAGAATGCAGGGGCAAGCCTTCTCTCCCCACCAACAATGGAGGTCCCTAAAATAGATACACGTTCCCTCTACATACATCCTTCCCTGCATAAGGAGAAGCATTTTGCAACTGCTAATATATAAGAAGTCCCCCCTCCCTCCCCCCCGCAAAATTCAAGAGCTTTCTTGGAGTTGGGGGAAATCCCTCCCTCCAGTGGCTTTGGGATGGGAGGGCTCTGGTCCTCTTCCCCCTGAGTGGACAGCTGTGGAGAGGGGGTTTGGGCTCCACCATCAAGAAATTGTCTTCCTTTGCTTCAGATAGAATTGCCAACCTCCAGGTGGTGGCTGGAGATCTCCCACTATTACAACTGATCTCCAGGCGACAGAGATTAGTTCACCAGGAGAAAGTGGCCGCTTTGGAAGATGGACTCTATGGCATTATACCCCACTGAAGTCCCTCCTCTCCCCAAACCTCGCCCACCTGAGGCCCCACCCCCAAAATCTCCAGGTATTTCCCAACATAGCTGGCGACCCTAGCTTCAGAGCACTCGCTGCAGTAGGTAATGGTTGCATGATGGGAGCAAAGGAAGATTACAGGTTATGCAAGAGGACACTTACGGATATTGGCAGATGTGGTTTGCATCGGGAATGTAGTCTCTGTGCCCAGTCTCTCTCTCTCTCTCTCTCTCTCTTACACACACACACACACACTACTCACATGCAATAGGTGTAGCAGCCCCTTTGGAATCCATTCCACTCATGCACCACTTGTGCGCCGCACACACACAGTGTGACTAACACTGTGCAGATCCTGTTACCTGTTCTCTGCTAAACTCCTTTCTTCCATCTGCACAAAGCCATACCTATCACTAGGCTTTGGGTAGGTTTATATTTAACACTTAGAATGCATATTTATTATTAGCTTGATATCCTGCTTTAGAACTGTAAGGATCTCAGTGAAGTTACATCCTTTTAGAAATAATATTTATGTCTTCTACCCCCCCACATCCCACCCCATTCTCAATATAATTAGTCCCCTCCTGTTCTGCCTCACATATTCTGCTGGTGGCTCTGGATGGGGAGGAGGAGAAGGAAGAAGAAAAAGAAGAGTTGGTTTTTATACCCCACTTTTCTCTACTTTTAAGAAGTCTCAAAGCGGCTTACAATCACCTTCCCTTTCTCTCCCTACATCAGACACCTTGTGAGGTAGCTGAGGCTGAGAGAGCCCAAGGTCACCCAGCAGGCTTCATGGGGGGAAACAAATCCGGTTCGCCAGATTAGAGTGTGACACTCATGTGGAGGAGTGGGGGAATCAAACCCGGTTCTCCAGATTAGAGTCCACCATCACTTCAACCATGCTGGCTCTCGTGAACACATGAAGCTGCCTTGTACTGAGTCAGACCATTCGTCTGTCACGATAAGTGTTGCCAACTCTGGCTGGCAGCTGCTCTCCAGAACCTTAGGCCGAATTCTTTGTCACCTGCCCCTTTTAACAGGAGATGCCTGGGGTTGACTTTGGGACCTTCTGCGTATCAAGCAGCCATGCCCCCTCCTCATTCTCCAGCCTCTAGAGATCATGACAGTCCTGGGGGTAGGGTTGCCAGGTCCCTCTTCGCCACTGGTGGGAGGTTTTTGGGGACGGAGCCTGAGGAGGGCAGGGTTAGGGGAGGGGAGGGACTTCAATGCCATAGAGTCCAATTGCCAAAGCGGCCATTTTCTCCAGGGGAGCTGATCTCTATCGGCTGGAGAGCTGTTGTAATAGCAGGAGATCTCCAGCTACTACCTGGAGGTGGGCAGCCCTACCTGGGTGCCAAACCGGGAGGATCCCAGTGTTTCTCACCACAGATGTTCATAGATATGCTGTAAGACCACAGAAGCTGAGCCAACAGTTATTTCAATCAAACAAGCTTAGCTGCTGGCTACACTTTGGAGTATCCTACGGGAACTGGTGAATTGACTTCATGATGTATAGAATTAATTAAGCTTGGATACTTGATTGGAAATGGGGCTGAAGAAATATTTTTGAAATGGTCGTCCCCCACCCATCATGCCTAATGCTCAATGAAGACTTTGTGATCATTTATACATGTACCTTATGGACTTTTGAAACTATTTTTCCTACATATATATATATATATACACACACACACACACACACACACATATATATACTAAGAAGATTGTACTATTTTTTGACAGCTTTAAACATGCATTGTATATATTGTATATATTATTGTCACTTTTTGTAGTCCATTGTACTTGTTGAATTGTTTGAAACACAATACATATTTTGTATCATTGTACTGCATTTTTCCCATGCCAGTTTCCAAACCTCACAGTATTAGCACGGAGGTGCTTTTTTTTTTGATCTTGCTAACTACCTGGAGGTTGGCAGCCCTACCTGGGTGCCAAACCGGGAGGATCCCAGTATTTCTCACCACAGATGTTCATAGATATGCTGTAAGACCACAGTAGCTGAGCCAACAGTCATTTCAATCAAACAAAGCCGGCCACTCATCGCAGCCGATCACTACCAAGGTTTCGAAGACTGCAGCCTGCTTTAAATTCTTTCTCTTCCTTTTGTTGAGTTTATCTGATTTTCAGGTTAAATTGACAAAAGCACTTATTCTGCAAGTCTAGGCGTCGGGTGCGTTAGCCTCCTAACTCATTTGTCTCTCTATAACCTTATTAAACACCCCAAAAGATTATCCAAAAGTGGCTTTGATTGCGCAAACAGATATATAGATTCAAGTTTCAGACCTCAACTACCGAGAATGTTCTTCTCATAACCTTTGCTCCACCTCAGACTATGCGCAGCAAATCCCATCAACTGGGAGGGATGATGGATTTTTAACTCAGCGTTGGTTTTAATGCTGTTCTTTTTTATGATGATGAGTTTTTGCAGTCTTAACGCAATGGCAATTTTTGTGTTTTTTAATTTATTGCATTTGGCCTCAGGGGCCCATTTTAAGGCTGGAAGGCCAGGATATAAATGATCTCACAAATTAATGAAATAAATGGATCCATCCAGGCCTGTTTAAGGACCAGCTTACAGTTTAGAGGTAGCAATACATACCAGTGATTTCCTTCCTTGATTTGTAGAACTGGGCAACCAATCCTCTCTAGAGTGTTCTGTAGGCTCAACAAAATATTCCCTGGCAAATATTTTCCATGCAAAAAGAAGGGCTTTCCCCAAACATGTGTTTTCCTTTGTTTTGTTTCTCAGAATTGCAATCCTTCTTCCTCCTTACAGTGGTGTCACAGCCAATCAAATGGGGCTATGCGATGAAGCTAATTCATAGAATCATAGAGTTGGAAGGAACCACCAGGGTCATCTAGCCCAACCCCCTGCACAATGCAGGAAATTCACAACTACCTCCCTCCCACACACCCCCAGTGACCCCTACTCCATGTCCAGAAGACGGCCAAGATGCCCTCCCTCTCGTGTTCTGCCTAAGGTCATAGAATCAGCATTGCTGACAGATGGCCATCTAGCCTCTGCTTAAAAACTTCAGGGAAGGAGGGCTCGCCACCTCCCGAGGAAGCCTGTTCCACTGAGGAACCACTCTAACTGTTAGAAAATTCTTCCTAATGTCTAGACGGAAAGTCTTTTGCTTTAATTTCAACCTGTTGGTTCTGGTCCGACCTTCTGGGGCAACAGAAAACAACTCGGCACCATCCTGTATATGATGGCCCTTCAAGTACTTGAAGATGGTTATCATATCCCTTCTCATTCTTCTCTTCAAGCTAAACATACCCAGCTCTTTCAACCTTTCCTCATAGGACTTGGTCTCCAGACCCCTCACCATCCTGACCCCTCACCAGACCAAGGGCAATTCTTTCTGAAGTATGGGTTTCATTTAATTTGCCACCAGATATAATCCTTACAACACTTACAAAGGGGTATTGCTGGCATCGCTGCAATCCTCCTAGGCAAAAAGGTCCCTTGAAGTATCTCCCATAAACAAGGCGGGGTTATGTCCCAGCCCGACAGCTTTGGTTCAGCTTTAGCACTTTGCAGTCCTCATCCACACAGCCATTCCGTTATGAAGCAGGATGGTGCTGCTGCAGTTGTCCCATTTGTGGCTTCCTAGAGGCACCTGGTTGGCCCCTGTGTGAACAGACGCCTGGACTTGATGGGCCTTGGTCTGATCCAGCAGGGCCTTTCTTATGTTCTTATGTTCTTATGAAGCTGGTCATTTTTTATCCCATTCGTGCAGAAGTGGAATAAAAGAGGAGACCCCTACTTTGCCCATGGCCACGGGTATTTTGCACTAACGTTTTTACTGCAGCTGGTTATGAACTCAGTTTGTGTATCTGGGATCTCAAGTGGCAGAGGGTTTCTTTCATTGTATCTTGCTTTGACCATTTTACCTTGAGGTTACATTTATAGCGCAATCCTATGCTGAGTTACTCCAGTCCCAACCCTCTTCTGAAATCACTGGGCGTAAGTTGATGTATCTCAGCACAGGACTGCTGCACCGTTAAACTTTCAGGTTCACTGTTGGATACTGTACACTACAGACTAGCTCCTTCCAAGCTAGCCTTCTTTCTTAGTTACAAGCCAGCAGGTGTTACTGAGTCTGTAGCTTTGTGTGTACTGGTGACGGCAGAGGGATTTGGGGAAAAGAAATACCAAATTAAAAACGGATACTCTTTCATGACTGACACTGCCATCCTAAGCAAAAGAGCCCCGTGGCCCAGAGTGGTAAACTGCAGTACTGCAGTCCAAGCTCTGCTCAAGACCTGAGTTCGATCCCGACGGACGTTGGTTTCAGGTAGCCGGCTCAAGGTTGACTCAGCCTTCCATACTTCCGAGGTCGGTAAAATGAGGACCCAGCTTGCTGGGGGTAAAGGGAAGATGACTAGGGAAGGCACTGGCAAAACCAATTTAAAAACAAAGTCTGCCTAGGAAACGTCGGGATGTGATGTCACCCCATGAGTCAGGAATGACCCAGTGCTTGCACAGGGAACCTTTACCTTAAAAAAAAAAAAAAAAAAGGCCACTGAAGTCAGTAAGTTTAGAAAGGTGTTAACTGCTTAGGACAGCACAGTTAGTATGTGAATTTTTGAACATCTTCATGTTGTCTTGGTTATTTTTATTAATTTCAGTTACTTCATTTATAGTCTGTCTTTCTTGCTGAGACGCAAGGCAAATGTCAGGGCAAATTAACTGTGTTCCTAGTTGGGGTATTTGGTATTTGCTACTGAGCTGGGATTTGCATTAGGGTTGCCAGGTCCCTCTTCACCACCGGCAGGAGGTTTTTGGGGCAGAGCCTGAGGAGGGCAGGGTTTGGGGAGGGGAGGGACTTCAATGCCATACAGTCCAATGGCCAAGGTGGTCATTTTCTCCAGGCGAACTGATCTCTAGCGGCTGGAGATCAGTTGTAATAGCAGGAGATCTCCAGCTAGCACCTGGAAGTTGGCAACCCTAATTTGCATACAGGGTTAAAGAGTTGCTCATTGCTGCTGCTTAGGTTTTCTCCCCCTTAGCTTTGGAAGAGCATCTATAGAAGCGCTTGAGTCCAAATGCCCAGTTTATGAAGCTCTCCAGTGAACAGGCATGGATCCATTTGAGGTTTTCTGCTCCTGCTTCACTGTCCTTTCTAAAGACCATCAGCTGGAGGACATTGTCATCTAGGGGAAGGATGTGTCTCTCTGATGGCAGCCATGTAGTCAGTGATAGCCGTCCACCTCTTGGCCTGTTCATTCAAGCCCAAGAACGCCCGCAGAACAAAAAGACAGATCCTCAAGAGTCGGTAAGCTTCGCTGCCCCCCCTGGCTTGCTCCCTTCACCTTCCTTAATTCTGTCCGGCTGACCAATAACGCGGGCATTAACACATTATTAGATTCAGAAGAGCCTGAAATTACAGGTTAATGACATTTAGAAAAGTAAATTGAGAAAAAGATTGAAGGACAGAGAAAGCAAACATGCCGTCGCAATGAAATTGGTCTGGAGGAGAGCAGTCGCCAAAGGCATGCCCGGAGGACACCATGGAGATGAGAAGTCAGGCCAGAAAGAGAATCCAACCTGGAATCGTTTGTGCTGCTTGGATCTGGGAACCCTTCTTGCAGCGAACCCATCAG
The DNA here is from genome assembly GCF_029931775.1 of Euleptes europaea. NCBI lineage: Eukaryota > Metazoa > Chordata > Lepidosauria > Squamata > Sphaerodactylidae > Euleptes > Euleptes europaea. The sequence continues at coordinate 14,974,789 of NC_079330.1, read as the reverse complement.
CAGGTGGTATGGTTTGCTTGTGAGGCAGAAAAGCAGAAGCCCAGAGAAGGTTCCTGCTGAGGTGCTTCTTGGTGTGATGGCAGGAGGAAATAAGTCATCAAAACAAGCCCTCTTGAGACCTTTGTCTGCACTGTTCCCTGAAGGGCAGGGGTCCTGCCTGTTCGCCCCTTCCCTGATTCTGAGCATTCAGTGAGACATCTGTATGGAGCCTCTCTGCATATGGAAACGTATGTGCATGGGCTAAAATACATGATGGGAAAGGCTGCAAGGCTGTAGAATGTACAGATTTGGGGGGGCACAGGTATGAGAGCCAGCAAGGTGTAGTGGTTAAGATTGGTGGTTTGGAGCGGTGGAGTCTGATCTGGAGAACCGGGTTTGATTCCCCACTTCTCCACATGAGTGGTGGAGGCTAATCTGGTGAACTGGATTTGTTTCCCCACTCCTGCACATGAAGCCAGCTGGGTGACCTTGGACAAGTCACACTCTCTCAGCCTCACCTACCTCACAGGGTGTCTGTTGTGGGGAGGGGAAGGTGATTGTAAGCTGGTTTGAGTCTCTCTTAAGTGGTAGAGAAAGTCTGCATATAAAAACCAACTCTCCTCCTCCTCCTCCTCCTCCTCCTCCTCCTCCTCCTCCTCCTCCTCCTCCTTCTTCTTCTTCTTCTTCTTCTTCTTCTTCTTCTTCTTCTTCTTCTTCTTCTTCCCTCTACAAAAAGTCAGTCAACACACAAACAAGCGTCAAAGGGCGCTTCAGAAATTACCTTCTTGTACAGGTATTTGCTGTTGTGGGGGTCTTGAACCATGCAAACATTATGGTGCCATGATGGTCCCCTACCTTCTGCCAGCTAGTCCTTTTCTCAGCCTGAAGGAGTGGCCCACAGGTGACTGGCGTTCTGATTCAGCACCAGAAATGCCCTGCCAGGCAGTCCCCCACCCCATGTCGAGTTTCTACTGCGCATCGTGGAGTACAGTCTCAGGGGAATCTGTCATTAAGAAATCCTCAAATTCTTCTCCTTGCCAGGCAATCCATCAAAGTAAAGCTCCCCCAACCCCGTACCAACCTGACATGTCTCCCTCCATCTTTAATGTGCTACTGGCTGATGGACGTTCATAGCTGCAATGACAGCGGGCTCGGTCTGCTGCAGAGAGGGGCTGGGCCAGGCAAATGCCAGGACACAAAGGTCTAAGCCCCCCCCTCAAGCTGACCAAGCCAGAGCAAGTTCCTTTTGCACCACCCCAACTTTCCAAAGAGCCCAGCATAAAACCTCTAATTGAGTCCAAGGGTGAAAACGCCAGGATCTAATTCATGTTCGGCAAAACGCATGCGTTCGATCCTGGCTGAATCCTGGCTGAAGGAGGCTTTAGGGACTAAAGGAGGCTAAAGCGACCATGCGTTTTCGCCCCAAGTCATTATCTGAGCTGGGAGAGATGGCAGAAAGAATGATGCAAGTGCCAGTGCATTTGAGGCTGGGAGCACACTCTGGGCAAAAATGCATGGTCAATTTAGCCTCCTTTATTCCCTGTTTCAGCCAGGATCGAATGCACGTCGAACGCACATTGGGCGAAAACGCATGCATTCAGAAGAATTTGATCCTGGCTGAAACAGGGAATAAAGGAGGCTAAAGCGACCATGAGTTTTCGCCTTCTCTGTTCCTGTGTCACAGCTCTTCTATCGCTCCCATTTCGTATCAGGGACTCCAAGGCTTCCACTGGAATCCGATGGGTTTGTTTACACACAGGCACCCAAACCTCCTTCCAGGCAGAAAGCACCACCCACCAGAGGCCTTTCCTCACATCTCCCCAAATTCCAGATCTGGCCCTGACCAGCTGGTGGGTGTACAGGTTAGAGAGTTGGACTAGGATAAGAGAGACCCAGGTTCAAATCCCCCCCACTCTTTCACGAAGTTCGCTAGGTGGCTTCTGGCCAGTCATTTTCCCTCAGCCTAACTCACCTCCCAGAGCCCCGTGGCGCAGAGTGGTAAGCTGCAGTACAGCAGTCCAAGCTCTGCTCACGACCTGAGTTCGATCCCGATGGAAGTTGGTTTCAGGAAGCCAGCTCAAGGTTGACTCAGCCTTCCATCCTTCTGAGGTCGGTAAAATGAGTGCCCAGCTTGCTGGGGGTCAAGGGAAGAGGACTGGGGAAGGCACTGGCAAACCACCCCGTAAACAAAGTCTGCCTGGTAAACGTAGGGGTGTGACGTCACCCCATGGGTCAGGAATGACCCGGTGCTTGCACAGGGGATCTTTACCTTTACCTTTAACTCACCTCCCAGTACTGTTGTAAGGCTAAAATGGAGGAAGGGAAAAACAATGTATACAACCCTTCACTCCTAGTATGAAGGGTGGGGGTAAAAAATATACTGAATAAATGAACGTACAGACTTTTAAATTAAACAAGCATCCTGGGATGAAAAAGCCCATTTCCTCACAGACAAAAAAAAGTGGGGGATGTTGTCCGAGCAGGAAAACTAACAAGGGAAACCAAGAATCCCCCTCCACTGCTGGCCTGTGAGCCAATTTCAGCAGCCACATTTCCCCCCACCTCCGCCCCCCATATTTGTTTCAAAAATAGCTGCCAGCAGGCTCTCTGATAATTAATTACAGATTGCGGTGGCTTGTGCCGTGGAAGGAAAGCACCGGAAAAAAAAGAGAAGAGACCCCAGGAGAGAGTGCAAGACACAAGGTAATTAAGGGATGAAACTGGCATCCATCTTTCTGCCCTACAGCCTGGCACCCTTCAGTGGGAACAGCCTGACTCGAGTCAGCTTCATTAGGTATTGTCTAGAATTTCAACCTTCATTTGTTTGCATCAATAATGCATTCAAAGGATTTGATTTAACTTGCAGATGTGCATTCAGCCGACTGGCCCCATAAGCCGGAGAGAAGGGTGGCCAGAGAGGGCCCTGCCATGCGTCAGGCAGCGGGAAGGCGCTGTCGAGACAGTGAAAAATGGAACCCGATTGGAAACATTTGTGTTGAGATGGGCGCCGCGGCGAGATCCCCGCAAATGCAAACTGCACAGGAGGAACTCCTGCGCAGAAAGAGTCTGAAAGACAAACGCCAAAAGGGGGGGAAACGCTCTCTTAGCACAACAGATATGCGGGCTGTGCGCGGAAGGCAATTCAATTCTGAATTACTATTCTGTTAAATTCAGAATGGAAAGGATACGGATAATAGTATTCTTATTATTAAGCGTAATAGAGCAACCTTGAGTGTTCAAAGTGCTTCATGCCTGGTTTATGTTTTGAATAGTTCCCCACATAGCTACCACCCTGCATATGCAGAACATTAGCATATCAGGGGCCAGAAGAGAACTATGTGACCTCCTCCCTACGTGTTAGTAAGTGTACACGTGGGGAGGGGGGTTTTTATGTGAAGGAGAATCCCAGACTCACAAGGAAGGCCTCCGCCTGCAATCAGAAATAGGACAATCCATCATTCTCAGAGTAATGCCTAGATTGGCTCTGCGGGCATCTGATATGAGCTTGGCTGAAGTGAGATTTGCATGGGGGACTCCTTGGCTCTCCTCCACAGTCACTAAACTGCACCCTCTCTCAGTCTGAACAGCTGAAAACAAAAGACGCAGGAAAAGGGACATCTCCTTCTTTCAGCTGCCGTGACAGTGTCAAAACTGTGGTCCTGATCTAGGGTTCATGGTTAGGTTTGGAGTAGATATTGACCTCTCGTACCATTCCTCCGTCTCCTCTCCCCACAATGACGACAGCATTAGGACAGTTCCCACATTTCTCTCTCCTAACCCAGTCCATGTGAGTTAGGGACCTGCTAGCAAAGAATGGCCATTTTCCTAGAGGAAAGGGTAGCTTTGGATGATGGACTCTATGGCATCACATCCACACTGACTTCCCTTCCCTCCCAGGCACCTCCAGGAATTTCTCAAGCTGCAGTTGGCAATCCTAGATAGTTCCCCTTGCATGCAACCCTTAGCCCCCCAGGGCTCATGTGAGATGAAGAAGGCTTTGCAGATGTCACACTTAGTTCATCAAGGAAAACACAAATGCAAAATTATCCAAATGATTTCTTTTCAGAATTTCCCCAACAAATTATTTCGTATGAATGATTAAACATATCCACCTTTTTTGAGTTTCCCACATTTTTAGGAAGTAAGACTCTCTTTGCTGAGGCATACTGATTTAGCTATCCACCAATTTTCCAAGAATGGGGAAAGGAAGGAGGAGGACAAAAAATGTCCCACACAGACCTAAGCTATGAAATAAAAAACAGAAACACCCTTATTTTTGGCCTTCTCTTCTAGAGCAAAATGACTGTTTGGGGGTTGTAATGTATTGGCAGGGAAGCAAAAGGCCCAAAGCAGGCTCTTTCCCCCAAAATGGTCCTGAACCTTGGGGGAAATATCCAAAGAAACAGGCTGGCTCTACAATGTCTGTAGAATTTTAATCTCTCCTCTCTCTTACATTTGGATTATTTAGAGTGGATGCCAAATGCCACAAATAGTAAATTCGGGCACCACAAGACAAATTATGGTGGAAATTTATTCCTTCTTTTCTCAAAAAAGGAAAAAAAGTTGAAAAGGGAAGAGAAATTTTTTTCTGTTCATCATCTTCAAGAGAAAAATTAGTTTCCAATTATCGTATCTAAAATTCATGATTCCGCCTAAATTTCTGACTAATCAGGGATATCATACGCCTAATCATTTAAGGTAATTATCTAAAAAAATGTAATTTGTCCTATATTTCAAAACATAATGAGCTCCCAGGCGTATCTGAAAGGAAGAGAAAGTTACAGATGTTAGCGACGGTGGAGGGGGGGGAACGACAAATCTAGATCGTCTATGTCTCTTTCTACTATGCAGATACAAACTGCACAGGCATCTCAGATTCTTTAGGCCCACGTTATGCTGATTAAATGACTGGTGGGGTGTGTGTGTAAGATGTCCAGGCGGAACCTGGAGATCTCCTGGAATTAGTACTGACTCTCAGACCACAGAGATCAATTCCCCTGGAGAAAATGGCTGCTTTAGAGGGTGGACTCTATGGCATTATTAGGGTTGCCAGGTCACTCTGAGCCACTGGTGGGAGGTTTTGGGTGTGGAGCCTGAGGTGGGCGGGTTTTGGGGAGGGGAGGGACTTTAATGCCATACAGTCCAATTGCCAAAGTGGCCGTTTTCTCCAGGGGAACTGATCTCTGTCGGCTGGAGATCAGTTATAATAGCAGGAGATCTCCAGCCAGTACCCGGAGGTTGACAACCCTAGGCATTATACCTTCCTGGAGTCCATCCTAGGGATGCCAGCTTCCAGGTGGGATCTGGAGATCCCTGGAATTACAGCTGGTGTCCAGACTACAGAGATTAATTCCCCTGGAGAAAACGGATTCTTTGAAGGGTGGACTCTATGGCATTGTACCCCACTGAGGTCCTCCCCAGGCTCCTTCCACAAATCTCCAGAAGTTTCCCAACCTAGACCTGACAACCCTACCCCATTCCCCTCCAGTGGCCAGGGGGGACCTGGCAACTAGGGTTGCCAACCTCCAGGTACTAGCTGGAGATCTCCTGCTATTACAACTGACCTCCAGCCAATAGAGATCATTTCACCTGGAGAAAAAGGCCGCTTTGGCAATTGGGCTCTATGGCATTGAAGTCCCTCCCCTCCTCAAACACTGCCCTCCTCAGGCTCCGCCCCAAAAACCTCCTGCCAGTGGCGAAGAGGGACCTGGCAACCCTACTGGCAACCCTAATCTTTTCCCTCCCTAAAATCTGCTCTTCCCAGGCTTCACTCCCAAATCGTTGGGAATTTTCCAACCTGGAGTTGGCAACTGTTTGCATCTTCCATCTTTAGGGTTGCCAGGTCCCTCTTCGCTATCGGCGGGAGATTTTTGGGGCGGAGCCTGAGGAGGGCAGGGTTTGGGAGGGGAGGGACTTAAATGCCATAGAGTCCAATGGCCAAAGCAGCCATTTGCTCCAGGTGAACTGATCTCTATCAGCTGGAGATCAGCTGTAATAGCAGGAGATCTTCTGCTATTACCTGGAGGTTGGCAACGCTATCCATCTTGTCATGTCCTCAGGCCCAGTAGCAACCTTGCCCCTGAAAAAACAGCATCAGATAGCTGCATACTTTTTAGTATGGACAAGCAGCCAGTTGTGCTCAGTCTGATGCAGTTTAACTCCTCAAACAAATTTGCTCCTCAAGGATTAATCTCCTGAGTGCCCTTAACTTTTTTTAAAAAGTAAGGATCATCCAAATAAATGCTGCAATTTAATCTACAGGAATTTAATGCTCTCTTAGCAATGTGATGAGAAATGTTGCGAGATTTGTTAAAATTCTCCCAGATTTTTTTAAACCTATTCAGGAAAATGCAAATTCATCTGGAAATTTTGCTTTAGGCCAAGGGTTGCCGACCTGCAGGTAGTAGCTGGAGATCCCATAAGAAAAGCCCTGGTGGATCAGGCCAAGGCCCATCAAGTCCAGCAGTCTGTTCATACAGTGGCCAACCAGGTGCCTCGAGGAAGCCCCTAAACAAGAGGACTGCAGCAGCACAGTCCTGCCTGTGTTCCAGTGCACCTAAAATATAGGCATGCTCCTCTGATCCTGGAGAGAATAGGCATGCATCATGACAAGTATCCATTTTAACTAGTAGCCATGAATACCCCTCTCCTCAATGAACATGTCCACTCCCCCCCTTAAAGCCTTCCAAGTTGGCAGCCATCACCACATTTTGGGGCAGCGAGTTCCACAATTTAACTATGTGTTGTGTGAAAAAATACCTCCTTTTATCTGTTTTGAATCTTCTGCTATTACAACTGATCTCCAGCCAATAGAGATCAGTTCACCTGGAGAAAATGGCCGCTTTGGCCATTTTACTCTATGGCATTAAAGTCCTTCCCCTCCCCAAACCCTGACCTCCTCAGGCTCTGCCCAAAAAACCTCCCGCCGGTGGCGAAGAGGGTCAGGGCAACCCTATTTAGGCCAAATGTAAAGTGGAAGCCTCTGAGCCTGTTTTCTCCATAGGGCTGCCAGCTCTGAGTTGAGGAATACCTGGAGATTTTGGGGGTGGAGCCTGAAGCAGGAGGGGAGGCGAGGTACCTAATATAATGTCATATAGTTCATCCTCCAAAGCAGCCATTTTCTCCAGGTGAACTGATCTCTGCACCTGGAGATGAACTGTAATTCTGGGAGATCTCCAGCCACTACCTGGACATTGGCAACCCTATTTCTCCACCCTTGTAAAATAAAAGTGTCATGAATGTCCAGTTGTGGACCTAGCCTAGCTCCTGCTCCAAGATGGTGGGATAAGGCCATTGCTTACAATGGCAAAAATGCATGGTCACTTTAGCCTCCTTTATTCCCTGTTTCAGCCAGGATTCAACCAGGATCGAACGCACTTTCGGCAAAACGCATGCGTTCGATCCGGGCTGAATCCTGGCTGAAACAGGGAATAAAGGAGGCTAAAGCGACCATGCGTTTTCGTCCAATGCAGTTGAAGAAATGCTGAAGAGTTTTCTAGGATCCTAGGCCAGTTGTTGGGACAGATGGAGCTTAAACCGGCTGTCTTTGGCTGAGCCAAGTCACCAAAGCCAGGTCAGGCTGTGACTGAGATTAGCAATTTTGCTAGGACCCAGGTTACTGAAAGAGGGTCAGCCTCCAATTTCAAAACAGAGGCTCCGGATTGGGCTATCGATGCAAACTGAATGCAATGACAGAGAGAATTGGCAGTGGTCTTAGCTCAATGGCAAAACACACACTTTCCATGTGGAAAGTTCAGACTCAAGTTAGACTAGGGTTGCCCGGACCCTTTTCACCACCGGCAGGAGGTTTGTGGGGCGGAGCCTGAGGAGGGCGGGGTTTGGGGAGGGGAGGGACTTCAATGCCATAGAGTAAAATGGCCAAAGTGGCCATTTTCTCCAGGTGAACTGATCTCTATCGGCTGGAGATCAGTTGCAATAGCAGGAGATCTCCAGCTAGAACCTGGAGGTTGGAAACCCTAAGTTAGATGGGTTCTAGGTAGCAGAGCTGGGGCAGGACCTCCGAGAGACTCTGCCGGTCCCAAGTAGACAATACTAGGTGGACCAAAGTCCGTTCGAGTATAAGGCAGCTTCATCTGTTCATATAACCTAATTGGCTCAAGACTCCTATCCATCTTGCATTTAGCTGAATGTTATTATGATCCTCACGTAAAGGCAAGACTAATGGATTTCTTCCTTGAGGCAATTAAAAAGTGATTTGTCACCCGCCAAGATATATGGCTCAGTATCGGCAGATATTACTCTGCTGTGCCACTGACTGAGGCAGGGAAAGGAAGGGGGAGAGAGAGAGAAAGACAGAGAACAAGAACACATTAGGGGTGACAGGAAAGTTCAGCGTGTTGCTGACAAACAGGGTCTCTATCGGAAATTTGGAACACCAACCAACACTGGATAAACGACAGCAGATTAAGGCAGAGGACTTGGGGCAAGGTGCGGGGGACGACAGAGGCTGGCAAGGAAAGAGGATAAGCTTCCTTGCATCCTCGGAATGGGACTGCGGGCCTTCATTAGTGGGTAGAGACGCGTGAGACCCCCCACATGGGAAATATTACTGAAACTCATAAACTTGTAATTCCACCGACGCCTGGCTCAAAGCAGAGAAATCAAATTTGCATTGAAATTTTGCTCCAGCTGAATTTTGGCACCAACTTCAGGATATGCGAACTAAGGTATCACGAGGAAAGCATGGAGGCTTAGTTCACACCGAGGAGAGAAAGCAAAACTTTCAGGAAAGAGGCTTGGTTAGAACCTTTCTAGAACCAGGGGTGGAATTGTAGAGCCCTTGGTGGTACAGCACCTGCTTTGCATGCAGACGGTCCCGGGTTTAATCCCCAGCATCTCCAGTTAAGAGGATCAGATAGGTTCTCTTTGCCATCAAGTCACATCTGACTTATAGCGAGGCAAGAGACATTCAGAGGTGGTTAGCCATTGCCTGCCTCTGCATCACAACCCTGGTATTCCTTGGAGGTTTCCTATCCAAATGCTTGCCAGGGTGGACCCTGCTTAACTTTGGAGATCTGACGAGATCACGCTAGCCTTGGCTATCCAGGTCAGGGCGATAGGTGATGTGAAAACCCTCATCTGAGATCCTGGAGAGCAGCTGCCAGTCAGAGTAGATAATGTTGAGCTTGATGGACCAAGGGTCTAGCTCAGTTTAAGGCAGATTCCTGTGTGTGTGTTCTTTCAGATATACAAATCTTTTTTATGATAAGGAACTGTTTTATTGTTGAAGACTTTCTATTCCTTGGTTCCATTATCAACCAAAAGGGAGACTGCAGCCAAGAAATCAGAAGGCGACTGAGACTGGGAAGGGCAGCCATGAAGGATTTAAAAAAATATTCTTAAGTGTGAGGATGTGTCACTGGCAACCAAGATCAGGTTAATTCATGCCATCGTATTCCCCATTACTATGTATGGGTGTGAAAGCTGGACAATGAAGTAGATTCCTTTGAAATGTGGTGTTGGAGGAGAGTGTTCTGGATATCCTAGACCACCAAAAAAACAAATCAGTGGGTTTTAGATCAAATCAAGCCTGAAATGACCCTAGAAGCTAAAATGACTAAACTGAGGCTGTCGTACTTTGGACACATTCTGAGAAGACAAGAGTCACTGGAAACGACAATCATGCTAGGAAAAGTTGAAGGCAGCAGGAAAAGAGAAAGACCCACAAGAGATGGATTGACTCTATAAAGGAAGCCACGGCCCTCAATCTGCAAGATCTGAGCAAGGCTGTCAAAGATAGGACATTCTGGAGGACTTTGATTCACCAGGAGTCGGAAGCGACTTGACAGCACTTCACACACACACACACCTATTTTATATGGAGGAACACTGAATTCATGTGAGCCCTGCCTGCAATCTGAAGTAGTCCAGATACATGGTGGTCACACAGATACACACTCCCTGTGTAGATTAAGGCAGTCCAAGCTATTTACATGACGTGGCAACTAGTCAGTATAGAACCAGTTATAATTGCCTTAATAGTGGCACAACTGGCAACTGCTTCTCAATGAAACGTCACCAACAACGGAAACATGAAAAATTCGGAATACTGCCTTTTTTTTTTTTTTACAAAATGCAATTTGTCTGAAAGTTATTGGAATAGGTTTACTGGCCATTGCTTTGAGATTTTTCTCAATGCCTTGATTATATTTACTGTAGATATAATTATCTGTTCCCTTTCTATACATTTATTTTTGTCGTTAAAATCCTAACTAAAATAGGATTGGACAAGAAGCATTATGCCAGGCATGGCTAGAAGGAATATGCTAGATGAGATGTTCCTATGATTTGGTCTAGTGGGGCAGTATTTATTTGAGGTTCCGAATTAAGCTTCTGTTAAAATAGCGGCTCCAGAGGAATATTACAGATATGTAACATATCTATAACAGGTATCTTATACAACTGTATCTATAATCAATATCTTATCAGTTGCCCTGCGAAGCTTATGAATTCTAAATCAAGATAAGAGAGAAGGATTTTAGAAGCAAAGACTGCAGCAGTTTTCAGTATGATTCTTACACCCTTCTCAGCCCAATGATTTCAATAGACGTACAATCGCTTAACTCTGTTTAGGATGCCATTGTTCATGACTGGCAAGGGGGGGGCTCAGGCACAAGGAACAAAATTACAGAGCCATTCCTCCCCACTTTCTTGCTTTCCATGCAACACAGTATTTATTTATTTATGAATGTATATCGAAAATTTGGTTCTCCGAACTCTGAAAGTTCATATATAAAGGTAAAGGTCCCCTGTGCAAGCACCAGGTCATTCCTGACCCATGGGGTGACGTCACATCCTGACGTTTACTAGGCAGACTTTGCTTACGGGGTGGTTTGCCAGTGCCTTCCCCAGTCATCTTCCCTTTACCCCCAGCGAGCTGGGTACTCATTTCACCAACCTCAGAAGGACGGAAGGCTGAGTCAATCTAGAGCCGGCTACCTGAAACCGACTTCCGTTGGGATCGAACTCAGGTTGTGAGCAGAGCTTGGACTGCAGTACTGCAGTTTATCATGCTGCACCACGGGTCATACACAGTGAGGCTTTTAACATATTCCAGCTGCAAGCTTGGGGATTTTTTGATGGCATGCTGCCTTAAGAGCCAGCTGCAATTCACTCACTAGTATAATCTAGATATGGTCACAACCCCCTCTGTTTAGGGGCATCGCTGTTGTCGGAGCAAGGGCTCAGCACCAGAGCCCACACTCTTGGGTGGCCCCGATGAGCCCTTTGGCACATCAAAGAGGCCTCGTTAATGCACATGCTAACCTTCCATTTCAAAATCCTTTGATCCCCTCAAGGCTCCCAGCTCATCAAACTTTGAAGGACTGGCGTTATTTCTGAGTACTCAACAATACCAAAGTTCAAGGCATGTCTTATTAATCTATATATATCTATAAATACACACACACACACAAAATACAGTGATGATTTTTTAAAAAGTGAAATTTCCCCCACCAATTTCTTTTTGTAGTTTGTGACCTCCAGATGCCATTAATAGCCACTGTCTCAGGCTCATGGAGGGAACTGGCTTGGAAGAAGACAAGAGGCTTTCCTTTTGTTCTTTTCCATTGTTTTATGGAGCTTCCTGGGCTTTTCTCAGTAGAACATCAAACTCTTTCCTCCCACAAAGGGAAGCATTAGAACTCACTTAATATTTAAAAGGACTTGTTGAAGGTGGCTTGTTTCTTTCATACCAACCATATTTTTAGAAACTGAAAGCTCCTGTTCTAGTCTCATCACCGGGACACTGTCCGTTCCCTCCTGCCTGACACAACCCAGGACTGGGTGCCGACATCAATATATGTACTTCTCAACTTGACCCCATCTGTGGATACTTAAATATGTGGATCAGGGCCATGAAGAGATTAGAAACAGTTATCCGCAAGCCTAGGGGATACTGCAGGTTAGCAGAAAAATACAAAATCTTACATCGAAAAGCCCAGGGGAAGGGTCAACCCCCACAAATCATAAACAGAATGTATGAGCTTATGTAGACATTACAACTTACATAGAATGGGGCCAGGGATAGACTGGGGAGATTTTCCTACATGCCTGGGGTTTGAAGAAAAATATGAAATGTGAAACACACACACACATATATACACAGAAAACCCTGGGTTTTTTTTTTTTAAAAGAACCCAAATCATAGACACAACGTCTGCTTTATGAAAAATATGCCACTGAGATCTTGCAAGACTACATTGTGAGATCTTGGTGGCCATTTTGGGGTTGCCAGCCAACCCCCTAACCAACTTTACCAAGGCTTCCAGTTCTCAATTAATGTTAGCCTTGGGGGAGAAATGAAAGGTAAAAGAAAGGAGGGAGGAGAGATAAAGCTGAAGGGGAAGGAACCAAAAAGAGAAAAGGGAAAGCTGCAAACAGGGGAGGGGAACCGAAAAAATGGGAGGGATTATCAGCCAGAGGGAGAAACATAACAAAGCAGGTAGGTATGTGGGAGAGAAGGACGTGGTTGCCAGGAGGAGGAAAAGCTGTAGATGGGGGAGAGAAGCTGTAGGTGCTGCTAGGGGAGGAAAGGAAAAACAACAGCAGCGAGAAGGAGTTCCTCCAAAGAGTCCTTGAGGGAGCCCTGCTTAACATGGGAGAAAGCTCACATGCAACTCCCATGGCAAGAGTTATAACCTGTATAGGTCTTTCACCCTTGTCTATCTTGGTCACAAATCAGATGCAGAACAGTGGCTAGATTCTTCAATGGGGCTGAATTGCTGTTTTGTTATATATGGGCATATCTATGAAAGCAAATGACCATGGGAAGAACTGCAGATATTTCTCACCTGGGGCTGACAAATGACAGAATTAGCCCAAACCCATGAAGCTGCCTTACAGTCCCTTGGTCTATCATGGTTGGTCTTGTCTACTCAGACCCAGGGTCTCAGGCACAGGTCGTTCACATCACCTACCTGATCCTTTTAACTGGAGAGGTTGGGGATAGAACCTAGGACTTTGAAAATGCAAAGCAGGTGCTCTACTACTGAGTCACAGTCCAACCACTTGCCCAATCTGGCTTGTGGCCACTGGGAATAATGTAGGAGCACTACAAGACAGGCATCTCTATGTTTCTGGTAGGAAGAGAAAGTTGCAATCCAGAATATTCTTGATGCTAGGAGGACCATTTCCTTGTTACTGTTTGCTATAGAGCTCCAAGACCTCCTTCTACCCTTTCATTCTGGGCAACTGAGAGGAGCTACTAGGTTGCGCCTCAGCAAACCCAGCCTCTCTCTTCTTTCCTGTACCTTCCTCCACTCGGTCAGTTGCCTAGCCTTGTAATCTGGTGAGGCTTCTCTGTTATTAGGAACCATGGCTCTGTCTCTGGTACCAGCCTTCATCCCTGCCCATCTCCTCCACCTCTGGCAAGGATGTCCAACCTCCGTTCCTCCATCCCTAGCGAAATTCCTTACCTTTAAATCCCTCTGAATTTTAGTTGCAAATATGCTGTCACCTGCAGCCTTAACAGTCATTGACAGCCAGGTGCCTGATACTCCTGGCACACTGGCTCTGTGTGTGTGTGTGTGTGTGTGTGTGTGTGTGTGAGAGAGAGAGAGAGAGAGAGAGAGAGAGAGAGAGAGAGAGAGAGAGAGAGAGAGAGAGAGAGAGAGAGAGAGAGAGAGAGAGAAGTTTCAATCCAAGTCATTGCTGCCCCTCCCAACTAAGATTTCTTCTGATACTTGCCCTATCTGAACCGGGATACGAATCCAGTCCTTGACAGGTTTGCTTTTGGTTCAAAGGAACAGGTTTCTCTTCCAGCTGATGGTGAATGTTTAACTGTGTGCAGTCCCTTCCCTCTTCAACACGGCTCTCATCCGACCACTGGGAAATTGCTGCTGCTTTAGTGTATTAATTCATTTAATTATTTAGTGTCAGGTCCCTTTGATCAGCAAATGCAAAACAAAGTGCACACATGCATGCACCAATTTTAAGAACATTGGGGATCAGAGGCTTTCAAAATACACACTTTAGGTATTGTTGTTTATACAGTGAAGGCCTTCCAAAAAAGCATGAAAATGATACAGCAGTTACAAAATGCACCTAGATCCCTACTACCCCAGTACCTGAAGTCAACATTCTCTCTATCTACACCCACCACTTCAAACAAGAATAGGTCGCCTTCAAACAAAATACTATGGGTGGAAGGAAGCCACGGCTCCCACAATCAACTTTTCCCCTCTGTCCTGGCTTCCAGTGAAAACTATGCACACTATCCCCTCTCCCCACTAAAAGTTTCCACATGTCTTCCCCGTATGCCAACAGCAGATCTTGCACTTGGATGGAAAGCTATTTGTAAGAAATATTTCTAATTTGCAGGTCTGTTTTTCACCAACTATTGTTTTCCTGAACAAGAGACATTTATTAAGATTAATGCCAGGAAAAATCAGATTCTTCTTTTCTCTGATTTCCCTGAGGTCCTTCCTGCACTTCCCAGTGTATTGATGGAGCACAGAGCCTGAAGGAAAGTCTCTGCTTTTCATATAATAGATATGTTTTATATATAATGTACTAGCTAAGGGCCTATCAGTATGATGGGTAGTGAGTGGTGGAGAACCTCCCTCCTGATGGCCCTGCCCCCCTCCCCACCAGCATTTAAGGCCCAGTCTTAAACATGAAGAACTTAGACGCAATCACTCTCTCTTGTAATCTCCTCCCGGACTGCTAGTCTCTTTGGCTGTAATGATTCTTCTGATCCTTTTGTCTGACCTGCTCTGACCAGGGACCTATGCAATCCTTGTCAAATGAGTCAACTGAGTTGGCCTTGCTTTAGGCCCCCTGGCCTGTCTGGAGTGCTTATGGAGAAACTTCAGAAGATGTGAAGTGATGGTATCGCTTTACTCTGCTCTGGTTAAACCTCACCTAGAGTATTGTGTTCAGTTTGGGGCACCACAATTTCAGAAAGATGTAGACAAGCTGGAATGTGTCCAGAGGGGGGCGACAAAGATGGTGAGGGGTCTGGAGACCCAGTCCTATGAGGAAAGGTTGAAGGAACTGGGTACGTTTAGCCTGAAGAGGAGAAGACTGAGAGGGGACATGATAACCATCTTCAAGTACATGAAGGGCTGTCATATAGAGGAGGGTGCTGAGTTGTTTTCTGTTGCCCCAGAAGGTCGGACCAGAACCAATGCGTTAAAATTAAATCAAAAGAGCTTCCATCTAGACATTAGGAATAATTTTCTAACAGTTAGAGCTGCTCCTCAGTGGAACAGGCTTCCTCAGGAGGTGGTAAGTGCTCCTTCCCTGGAGGTTTTTAAGCAGAGACTAGATGGTCATCTGTCAGCAATGCTGATTCTATGACCTTAGGCAGATGATGAGAGGGAGGGCATCTTGGCCATCTTCTGGGCATGGAGTAGGGGTCGCTGGGTGTGTGTGTGGGAGGTAGTTGTGAAATCCCTGCATTGAGCAGGGGGTTGGATTAGATGACCCTTGTGGTCCCTTCCAACTCTATGATTCTATGTTGAAAAAACCGATTCCTTAATACAAAGACGTGGCCTGGTTGTGTTACAGTATCATGATCTGTTTTGACCCAGGGGCCTGGGGCTGTTCTTGATCTGGCCCCAGACGTCTTTTCAAGCACGGAAGAGAAGAAAGGTGTGCAACACCTGCCACTGAAATTGGCAGGTAGTATGGAGATGCTGGGTTGGCTGGGCCAATAGCCTGGCCTTATTCCCTGGCACAGTGTTGCATTCTGCCTGCTGCACCAGTGACTGATGGCCAGGAACTAGTAGCAAGGTCCAAGGAAGTCACAAGAAGGCAGCTGGAGAGGGTAGAGGTGAACCTTTCCTGTCCTTGCTGTTAAATTCTGGTTTGGTACGGACCAGGTTGTTGGGTTGAGTCCAAAGGATTATAATTTTTTTTAAAAAAAATACTGTAAACAGGTAGTATGATCAGGCTGTGATCAGGTAATATGTTCAGGAGAGCCAGCGTGGTGTAGTGGTTAAGAGCGGTGGTTTGGAGCGGTGGACTCTAATCTGAAGAACTGGGTTTGATTCCCTACTCTTCTCCATGAGCGGCGGACTCTAATATGGTGAACTGAGTTGGTTTCCCCAATCCTACACATGAAGCCAGCTGGGTGACCTTGGGCTACTCACAGGTCTCTTAGAGATCTCTCAGCCCCACCTACCTCACAGGGTGTCTGTTGTGGGGAGGGGGAGGGAAGGTGGTTGTGAGCCGGTTTGATTCTTCCTTAAGTGGTAGAGAAAGTCAGCATATAAAAACCAGCTCTTCTTCTTTAAGTATATGAAAGCTTTTTGAGGAACACAGAACATTTCGCCATAATGCTTTGAGCATCAGTAGTCTCAAACAGTTTTGGGGAGTGAGGCACAGAAATACTTTCCCAGAGCTCCCAATTCCAGGCTGGTTGCCAAATCCAAGGGGTCATGAATAGGAAGGCAGAGCTGGTTGCAATGCATGGCACCACCGAGGAAGAGAGTTGGGTGTTGCCAGGAAGGGTATGCTAGAGGGCAGACAGAGGCGGGAATGAAAGCCAAGGTCTCTTGAGTTCATTCTCAAATGAGCAGAAGCTTCCTATGAGGGATCTGTTACTGTGCTACCCCATTCCACGTTGTACGTGGGAGACTACTACGATAGTGTCTATATATAAAAAATAGCATGTCAAGGTGAAAGCTAATCAAGAAAGGTGTGGGACTGTAGGGGGATGGTTGCCCGAGGCTTACGATCTAGACTGACTTTTGGTTTTCCTCCTGTATCAGGTACCTTAAACCTGGGCACGGCCATAGGCAGGAGCTTTCTGGCATGAAACCAGCCCCTTGGCCCATGGCTGACAACCTTTGGCCTTGATGGACCGCTCCTGTGGATTTTACTCTAGTGTACATTTTGTGGTTTTCTTCTTTATTGAAATTGTATTAGTATTTTCTGTAAGCTGCTTTGGGTCCCTATTGGGGAGAAAAGCAGAATAAGAAATGTCCTAAATAAGTGAATAAATAAACCTTTTTAAAAAACTTTATATGCTAGTTCTGTAGGGCTCAGGGAACACCTGATATAGGGAAGCATTCAGACATTGCCTTCTCCTCAAACTTTCTCTTCCTTCCATCTGTTGGTTTGAAATGGTACAGTCTAGCAGTGGCCAAACCATGTGTTGCTTATACAAATCTGTTTATCAGCAAATAGGTTATCAGCAAATAATAATAATAGGTTATCAGATTTGTTATCAGCAAATAATAATAATAATAATAATAATAATAATAATAATAGTTGGTTTTTATATATCGACTTTCTCTACCACTTAAGGGAGACTCAAACCGGCTTACAATCACCTTCCCTTCCCCTCCCCACAACAGACACCCTGCAAGGTAGGTGGGGCTGAGAGAGTGTGACTAGCCCAAGGTCACCCAGCTGGCTTCATGCATAAGAGTGGGGAAACAAATCCAGTTCACCAGATTAGCCTCTGCTGCTCATGTGGAGGACTGGTGAATCAAACCCGGTTCTCCAGATCAGAGTCCACCACTCCAAAAAGACCTGTCTGACGGGTAGAAAGACCCTCCAGATCCACTCACATCTTTCCATGCTATGCTTTCAGCCATAAGCAGAGGGCAGATGCCCAGTAGAATAAAATGGAAAAGAGAAAACACTGTCCGGCTGATTTTTGCAAGCCAGAACACAGAAGCTTTCAAAATGATGGCACCATTCTTTTTTCCCCCCTCTCTCAATGAGATTTCTTTAAATGAATAAAACATCAACATTAACCCGACGCAGTTGATAATTTTGAGATGGGGTGGGGTGAGGTGGAAGAGAAGGGGGCACAGCGGAAGCATCAGCTATTGGCTGTCTGACATGCTGGCGCTTTGAATATACCACGGCCAGGCAGCTGGCGCGGACCCAAAGCCTTTCTTCAGCTTCAGAGCACCAGATGCCAACGGGATGGCTGTCTTTACGGGCAACAAAAGAGTTTGGATTCCCCCCCCCTTTGTTCTTCTCATCATCTCAGTGCCACACAGAGCCGCTTGTTTCTAGACAAACAAAGCCCCAGTGTTAAAAGCGGTGGCACATCGCTGCAATTTATCTCTTTTATTACGTTTTTGGAAGAAAGGCGCTTCTGTACGACTCCAGCTCCGGCAGAATCAATGAATTCCCAGTCTGTTGTTTTGTTTATGATTAAGCTCTTGAGCGTGATGTTCCTTGCCATGCCCTGGGCCTGTTTTTTTTGTTTTTTTTAAAGATGAAACCATTAAAATAAGAAGGCTGGTGTGATCCGCAGCGTATGTCATGGGGCCCTGGGACGCCGCCTTCCCAGACAGCATGGAGCAGCGCACAATACGGGCGGGCAGTAGCCGGACTTAATGGATGCCTAAAAATTACATTGGTTCTTAATCACTTTGGAGTTTCCTTTGCAACTCATTTTAATGGCTCCAAGTGGCTTTCCCGAAAGCCTGAGCCACCAAGCCGCTCCCGTCGCACACGGATGCAGTGGAATGAGACGGCGAAGCAGGGATAGGCCACCCCCGGCACACAAGCTGGACAGATGCAAGCCAGACCCTTTTTACCCAGCACAGAAGGCAATTTCTCCACCTCTGCAGTTCAGCTTCTTCCCTGCATCTCTGGTCAAGGTCAATCACCAGCCCTTGCTTTTTGTTTGCTGGCACACTAACAGTGCCATCCTAAGGAGAGTAACTTTCCTTAGGATTGCACTGCAACATCTTTGCTGGTAGGTGCTGTGGGTGATATTCCGTATAAAAAGACTGCTATTCTTGAGACTTGGTAAGAGGGGATAAAAAGGTAAAGGTCCCCTGTGCAAGCACCGGGTCATTCCTGACCCGTGGGGCGACACCACATCCCGAAGTTTACTAGGTAGACTTTGTTTATGGGGTGGTTTGCCAGTCCCTTCCCCAGTCATCTTCCCTTTACCTCCAGGAAGCTGGATACTCATTTTACTGACCTCAGAAGGATGGAAGGCTGAGTCAACCTTGAGCTGGCTACCTGAAACTGACTTCCATCAGGATCAAACTCAGGTCGTGAGCAGAGCTTGGATTGCAGTATTGCAGCTTACCACCCTGCGCCACGGGGCTACCATTGTTTAATTTCCCTGTATGTAAAAGACCGCCTGCAAGGAGAAAACTAACACATCAGTGATAAAGATTCCAAGCCAGGCTCTATTTTCTCCTTGCAGAAACCACCCCCCCTTTAAAATATAGGTGGGCATTCAAAAATGGCATCTACCACTTCAAGTCTGATGTTGCGCAGTTCGTCTTATCACCTCATTATGCTGTCTGCATAATGAGCCAGCTCAAGTAGATGGCTCAGAAGAGGAGAGAACAGAGCTGCCCATTAGCAGGGATACTGTCAAAGGCTGAAGACACAAGGGCTCCTTGGAGAGGAAAGTCCTGCTCTCAGAGCTTCCCAGGTTTGAGCCTAAGGTGCAAAAGCAACCAAAAATTTACTCCTGTCTGCCATCCTGGAGCAACGTTTAATAAGTCTCAATTTTTCTGCTCCAGCTTTCTGTTACCACAGCCTGAGTGGTTCTCCTGAGCATGGGGTGTAGGTTCGTGGCTAAGCAGATTAAAAACGATCTTATTTGCTTCCTGCGCTTCCCCCTTACCTCCGCTGAATGCCATCCCAGCACCCACCAAGAAAGAAAAAGCACCGAAGTGAATGAACGCTGACAGCTCAATATGAAGAACTATGGCTGTCTTGCTCACGAGAAGGCTACAGGACTGACACCAAATATTAAACATCAGGGACCATCATGAGGACTTCCGGGAGCGCTCTCCAGAAGGATGCGGCCTCCATGTTGTAAGCTCATTTTTCAACAGTAAGGGCTACTGAGAGATGCCCTTCACCAATTGATTAACATCAGATTGTGCTGAGTACTCGGTCTGCAGGTTTTGTGTAGTGCAAATGCCGATCAAGCTGCTCACACCGTTGAATTTGTCTATGTCACAACAGCGAATCTCCCCCTCCCTCCCTCCCTCCCTGCCAAGCTTTGACACAATTGGCTCCTGTGTTGTTTCAAAGCTCACAGTATTCTGCATTGAGACCCTGTCGAGACCGTGTGCTGTTTGACTTAGTTCATATAACCCATTTTTAGCACACCCTATCTTTCCAATGGCTTTTCCTAGGCTTATGAAACTGAATCTTATTAGGGGTTTTTCTGGTGATTCTGAAGATATTTCCTTTTATCGCTTACCAGACTGATAAACTAGCTTAATTGTAAATTGCAAATAAATATTGCAGAGGAAGGTAATAAAGCTGGTCTTTTATGCATGGCTGTTTCCCTCGCCGTCACCCCTCTGACGACTTTGGGTCTTTGTGTTGAGAGTGCACGCCGTTTCCGACCATCGGAGGTCGCCTCGCTCTCCCCCTGCGTTTCCCCCCATTTGGTCCGCGTAAACAAATTAGAGATAAAACAGGTCTCTGAAAAAGAGAGCAAAACATGGGGAAAGGCAGGGGGAAAGCGAGGCGACCTCTGACGGTCGGAAACGGCATGCATAATCAATGCAAAGACCCGAAGTCATCAGAGGGATGACCGCGAGGGAAACAGCCATGTATAAAAGACCTCTGCATACATTTAGAGAAACATCTAACTGTGCTATGGTTATTGAAAACAGCTTGTTAAAGAATACTGGCTGGACATGGAGCAACGAGGAACATTCACAGTTTACCTGTATTCCTGATATTTGAATTTTGTAGATATTGTGTAAATGCCTAAGCTAGGGTTGCCAGGTCCCTCTTTACCACCGGTACTCCAGCTGGAGCCAGTGCAGCTGCTTTAGCACTGGAGTTATATGATGTCGTGATGAGGACCCCCTAAGGAGCCTCACCACGGCATTCTGCACCAAAGGGCATGCTACATCCTTTGATTTCTTGGCAATGTTACCATTTTCTTGAGGAGGGATTTGAAAGGCAAAACATAAATAAATACGAGTGGTCACACTTTTCTTTCCATTCAACAAAAGGGTACCAGCAGAAGATTCCAAAATCATTCATAATTGGCTGTAACAAGTGGGATGGAAAAAAAAACAACCCCACCACCTTGATATAGTTTGAGCCATTCCCCCTTTTGCAATAAATGAAAACTGGTCCCCGAGTATATCCCTGGGAGCAGACAGAGGAATCACTTTGAAGGAAACAGCTCCCAAGGCTCTCTCAGGATATCTCCCTTCAAACACCTCACATTTCCAACCCATCAGACAAATGTCATGCAAAGGGCAACGTGAGAGGTGGGGGAAGGGCTGAAGCCATTTTCCTTGCTTGGCAGCGGCTGCACATTAGTTGGGAGAGAATGCCTCCTCCCTGCAAAAAGCCTCCTTTTTTAGCTCCAAATGCCTCCAGAATTAATGTTTTCAATACATTGTACTAATTTTCAGTCTTGCATTTGGAAGACGCTCCCAGTGAGACCATTGGAAGTCTCTCTAATGGGGGAGATCTAGAGAAATTCAGACCTTAGCTCTTGACCCTGCGCTGTGCAAAACTACACAGAAACGTACAAGGACATGCTTTGCGAAGCTGAGGCTGAGCTGAGCAAGGAGAGGAGGCACTTCTAGATGGAAGCTGGGACCTGGCACATAGGTGGCCACAGGTCTCTGGACGCCACCTTCAGAGATAGATTGCCTCTTCATTCCCCATACTCTCATGTCACAGGCCATAGAGAGAACCAAGGCACATCACAAGCCCCACATGACCAAGAGACTGGTGAAACATTACACTGCATATATATGATCTGGGCTGCTGAACAGAAGGACCCATCAGAATAACCTTTGGGAGAGGCAGGGATAGGGTTGCCAACCTCCAGGTAGTAGCTGGAGATCTTCTGCTATTACAACTGATCTCCAGCCGATAGAGATCAGTTCACCTGGAGAAAATGGCCACTTTGGCCATTGGACTCTATGGCATTGAAGTCCCTCCCCAAACCCCTCCCTCCTCAGGCTCCGCCCCAAAATCCTCCCGCCAGTGGCGAAGAGGGACCTGGCAACCCTAGAGAGGGAATAGGTGAGGTGACTGCTCCAGAGGATTCTGATGTTCTTCAGAAATGTTGTTTCCCTCAATAAGGTTTACTGGTTCTCCCCTTTGACTGAATCTTTTACCAACGATGATGTTTTCTGTCCAAGCCATCTAATCTAGTGGATATCAGTCTATCTCCTAGCAGTGAACTGCATTTCTGTGCTGCGTAAAGAAGCATGTCCTTTGGTCTGCCCTCAGCTCCCCCAGCAAAGCGGGGTGACCGCTGCATTCCATAGGGAAGGAAAAAAAAATTTTTCCTTGCAGGAAGAACATGATGCAACTGTAAGAGATGGATAGAGAAGTAGTTGTGGTGAACACATGAAGCTGCCTTGTACTGAACCAGACCCTTGGTCCATCAAAGTCAGTATTGT
Source organism: Euleptes europaea (assembly GCF_029931775.1). Classification (NCBI taxonomy): domain Eukaryota; kingdom Metazoa; phylum Chordata; class Lepidosauria; order Squamata; family Sphaerodactylidae; genus Euleptes; species Euleptes europaea. The sequence continues at coordinate 14,952,458 of NC_079330.1, read as the reverse complement.
CTACTCAGACCGGCAGCGGCTCTCCAGGGTCTCAGGCGGAGGTCTTTCACATCAGGGGTCTGGAGACCAAGTCCTATGAAGAAAGGTTGAAGGAGCTGGGTATGTTTAGCCTGAAGAGGAGAAGACTGAGAGGGGATATGATAACCATGTTCAAGTACGTGAAGGGCTGTCATAGAGAGGAGGGTGCCGAGTTGTTTTCTGTTGCTCAAGAAGGTCGGACCAGAACCAACGAGTTGAAATTAAATCAAAAGAGTTTCCATCTAGACATTAGGAAGAATTTTCTAACAGAGTGGTTCCTCAGTGGAACAGGCTTCCTCGGGAAGTGGTAAGCTCTCCTTCCCTGGAGGTTTTTAAGAAGAGGTTAGATGGCTATCTGTCAGCAATGCTGATTCTGTGACCTTAGGCAGATGATGAGAGGGAGGGCATCTTGGCCATCTTCTGGTCACTAGGGGTGTGGAGGGGGAAGGTAGTTGTGAATTTCCTGCATTGTGCAGGGGGTTGGACTTGATGGGCCTGGTGGTCCCTTCCAACTCTATGATTCTATGATTCTATTCTATGATTCTATCACCTACTTGCGTAGTCCCTTTAACTGGAGATGCCGGGGATTGAACCTAGGACCTTCTGCATACCAAACAGATGCCCTACCACTGAGCCACGGCCCCTCTCCATGGCTCTCCAGGGCCTCAGGTGGAGGTCTTTCCCATCAGCTACTTGCCTAGTCCCTTTAACTGGAGATGCTGGGGGTTGAACCTGGGACCTTCTGTATGCCAAGCAGATGCTCTGCAAACTGAACCACGGACCCTCCCCTAAGATGTTCCCTTTGCACTTGCTAGGACAAGGAACCTATTGGAAATCAGCTCTTCTGCTCAGACCTGAAGGCCTCCTGGAAGTCCTGCTCGGTGGTGCCCCTGAAATGTATCTACATCTTTTCCACCCAGAAAAACCACCAGATTCAGGACAAAGATCCCCCCCTTACTCCTCTGTGTCTCAACTGTGATAACACTTGAAAATCATTACACTGAAAACTCTAAACTCAGCTCCTTTTCCTCCACATTTACTTCATTGCTGCCTGAGGCTGGGCTGATAATATTATTACTAAGGCACCAATCTGCATGTGGAGGAATTGTTCTTTTGAGAAAGAAAGAGAATGACACACGCACACGCAGAGGGGGGATTGATATTTTGTAGTCTCCTTGTGGGGAACGATGGAGGGTTTCATCAGTATGCAAATTATTATCCAAACAGCCAAAGAGCGGCATCCTGGGAGCCGCCGAGGAAGCCGTAGAATCTATCAATCAGTCCTGACAAAGTGATGGTCCTATTGTGGGTATGCAAGAAAGATGGCGTGAGTGGCCAGTTGTACAAAGCGATGCCTAGACGTTAGGAAGAATTTTCTAACAGTTAGAGCGGCTTCTCGGTGGAACAGACTTCCTCAGGAGGTGGTGAGCTCTTCTTCCCTGGAGGTTTTTAAGAAGAGGTTAGATGGCCATCTGTCAGCAAGGCTGATTCTATGAACTTAGGCAGTTCATGAGAGGGAGGGCATCTTGGCTATCTTCTGGGCATGGAGTAGGGGTCGCTGGGGGTGTGGGGGGGAGGTAGTTGTGAAGTTCCTGCATTGTGCAGGGGGTTGGACGAGATTACCCTGGTGGTCCTTTCCAACTCTGATTCTGTTGAAAAAACCGATTCCTTAATACAAAGACGTGGCCTGGTTGTGTGACAGTATCATGATCTGTTTTGACCCAGGGGCTTGGGGCTGTTCTTGATCTGGCCCCAGACGTCTTTTCAAGCACAGAAGAGAAGAAAGGTGCGCAACACCTGCCACTGAAATTGGCAGGTAGTATGGAGATGCTGGATTGGCTGGGTCATTAGCCTGGCCTTCTTCCCTGGTACAGTGTTGCATTCTGCCTGCTGTACCAGTGACGGATGGCCAGGAACTAGCAGCAAGGTCCAAGGAGGGTCACAACAGGCAACAACATTCCCTGGGCATCTCAGTGGACAAGAACATTTCCTGGAGAAACAGGACATGGGGGCTCCACTCCCAACCCATGTGATGTTGTCGAGGTGACTTTCACAACTCAAAGCCAATCCTTTAGGAATCCTGCTGGCAACAATAACCTGCAGTCTAAAAAAAGGAAATGACCATGGCCCCATAATCCTTTGTGGTGTGCCTGCACATTTTGATTGATGCTTTCCATGCATGGCTAACGTGGCCCTTCTTCATTGCAGTTCTTAGAGAAGAGGGAGTGGCTGGTACTTAGCATTGCCAGGTCCCTCTTCACCACCGGCGGGAGGTTTTTGGGGCAGAGCCTGAGGAGGGAGGGGTTTGGGGAGGGACTTCAATGCCATAGAGTCCAATTGCCAAAGCGGCCATTTTCTCCAGATACATCGATCTCTATCGGCTGGAGATCAGTTGTAGTAGCAGGAGATCTCCAGCTATCACCTGGAGGTTGGCAACCTTACTGTCACTCCAACTATTAATATGTTTTTTTTTCCCTTTGCTGCTGGGAGGACCCAGAATCCTGGCTTTGTAGAGTAGGGTTGCCAACTGCCAGGTACTAGATGGAGATCTCCTGCTATTACAGCTGATCTCCAGCCGATAGAGATCGGTTCACCTGGAGAAAATAGCTGCTCTGGCAATTGGACTCTATGGCATTGAAGCCCTCCCCAAACCCTGCCCTCCTCAGGCTCCACCCCCAAAACCCCTGCTGGTAGCCGGCAACCCTATTGTAGAGCCATAGCACAAGGGCTTGCAGAGTGGCAGCTACTTTAGCTGGACCATAGGATTGTAGGATAAGATTTTATATATATACACACACAAAGAACAGCGCAAATGCTTCTCAAGGATTGCAACTGGCTGCAGCTCCCTTTGGATGGCAAACCTGATCAGGTTTGATCAGGTTTGCCATCCAAAATGGCCCTGAGGCATTGCTCAGAACAACTCAGGTATAGACCTACTTTAAATGGGGTGCTGGCGGAGGCAAAAGAATTTGCTCCTCACTTTTCCTCCCCACTCCTCTAATGATTAATGGCCGGGGTGATTGAAAAGCTGCCAGCTTTGGCCCCGGTTTGCTTTGCCGAGCCCGCCCCTTCTCCCGCGCCCCTCGCTGCCCAGGCTACTAATTGGATGACAATCAGCTCCAATTTCGGCTATTCATTTGGTCTCGGCAGGCGGCTTCCAGGCCCAATCCCAGCCCCTCCCAAGGCAACGGAAAAGATCCACCAGGCTTGTGATAAACAAAATCAAAGAATGTTGCTCTTTGCTGGTTTCAAGCTGCTCTTTAATGAAGACAACTGGCCTTGGTATTTCGGAGGTTCATGGTCTGGCTCCGTTCTCCCAAGAGCAAGAGCGCCGTTTTAATAAGCAGCCTCCAAAATTCACCTTCCCAAAATGAGCTGAAACACAATAACTCACAATCTCACCCCCCCCAAATACTTCTGTTTGCAAATGTTACGACTGATATCCCCCTTTGACTTTAATTCAGCAAATTAACTGACTGATAATGCAATCCTAAACAGAGTTCTTCTAAATCCATTGAAGTGAAGGGGTTCAGAAGGGTGTAGCTCCGTTTAGGACTGCACTGTAAAGTTACCAGCACTAGGCACACTTACTTAAGAGTAAGCCCTGTTGGCCATAGTTATTTGGTTTCCACTAACTCTTTCTCTAAAGAATGTCATTTCTTATCTCGTAGAAAGACAGCCTGATATTTAGGGTTGCCAACTGCCAGGTAGTAGCAGGAGATCTCCTGCTAATTCAACTGATCTCCAGCCAACAGAGAAAAATGGCCGCTTTGGCAATTGAACTCTATGACATTGAAGCCCCTCCCCTCCCCAAACCCCGCCCTCTTCAGGCTCCGCCCCCAAAATCTCCCGCCGGTTGTAAAGAGGGATCTGGCAACCCTACTGATATTTCTTATCAGGCTTCATTGCTGAAGAACTGCAATGTTCTTGCGAGCAATTAGGAAGAAGAATGCAGCAATTCTGTCTCAAATTGGATGACTTTGGAAGGAAATTCTGCATTTCTGCAAAAGCCTTCCTGGGTGTCAAAACCTTGCATCTACCCAGGACGTTGATGCACAGGGGCTGCGTCTGCTTACTCAGTGTTGCAAGACAGGCACTCTCCCCATGCTTCCAGCTACTCGGACCGGCACACAGAACAGCCCCTTCTACTATTTTCTGCCGGCTGCCAAAAACCTCTTCGAAAGCATTGCAATGCCAGAATGGGTCATCACTCACCCCAGGATTTATCTGTATGATCAACTTGTCAGGAGTTCCTAGTCCCTCGGCTCTCAGACTATTTTAATTCATTTCAGGTGTTTCTGTCCCAGCTTCGGACTCCCTCCCACAAGGTTGCACAAGCGTATTACGATAAAAGCAGGGTTTGTAATCAAGCTGAGATTCTGAAAGGACGTGATTCAGCATCTGTGCCGCAATACATGTCACAACGCACGGTCGCTTTAGCCTCCTTTATTCCCTGTTTCAGCCAGGATTCTGCCAGGATCGAACACATTCATTACGCCGAACGTGCGTTCGATCCTGGCTGAATCCTGGCTGAAACAGGGAATAAAGGAGGCTGAAGCGACCGTGCGTTTTCGCCCTTTGCCTCCTTAAAAACCGCAGTGAGGGTTAAGCAGAGGGTTTCAACCACAGAATTATGCTGTAAATGCATCTGTCAAGAAGTTCCTTTGTGATTAGGGGAGCTCAGTCACCCGCCAGGATGGCTCACATCCTGCTCGCAGGCAGAAATCGTCGGAGCTAATCATTGGATATCCAAGCAGCTGGAATGTTTTCAGCCGAGGGGAAAAGTCAACTGTGCACAAGCAACCGCTTTGCTGCAGCTGCCTCCACCTGTCTGATGCCTCGAACTGTTAAAAAAATGCATAAAGGGGGGGAAAGGTGATATTTTGAGAAGAAATTTACTACTTAGATATCTCTATGTGCCTTATGACAGCATCATTTGGTATCTGTTAACGGCTGCCAAATTACCTAAATCTGTATCAGTTTATGCTTGTCCCTCACAGGGACTGCAGTTCCTGTTGCCCCAGAAGATCGGACCAGAACCAACTGCTTATGAACTTAGGCAGTTCATGAGAGGGAGGGCATCTTGGCCATCTTCTGGCACTGGGGGTGCATGGGGGAGGTAGTTGTGAATTTCCTGCATTGTGCAGGGGTTTGGACTAGATGACGCTGGTGGTCCCTTCCAACTCTGATTCTATGATTGATTCTCCCCCAGTCCATAATGCCTCCCCCCATCACATTTACACTGGTGAGGTGGTAGGGATTGGTGTAACCTTTGGCGGCATCCACACATCGTTGGATATTGTGCTGTCATTGTGTTGTCACTAAATTACAGCAGTCGTTCACCTCCTGGACACACGGGAAAACCCAGTTGTGAGTGACTTTTACTGAACAATATCCAACTGTCTGTGGCTATAGTCTTTGTCTCAGGCTTAAGGACTACATACTGCTGCATCCATTGTGACCTAAAAGGATGACAAAAGGCTTCTCTGTTTCCCTTTTCAGCAAGCAGGATTACAAGAAAGCTCCAGCTGTGGCTCAGAGGTAAATCTGGGTCAGGCCAAGGGTGAAAGGAACTTCAATTTCTTATTGGTATCGCTTCTTTTGGGGGGTTCGAAGCAGAAAATGGCACTTTCTTACCAGCCCGTACCTGCTTCCAGTGGATGGTGAGTATTTGCAGCTTTTTGAAGTGCCAACACGACAGAAGCTAGGTGTGAATTCTGGAGGAGTCCTTGTGGGCTCAACCTGGCCTTGGGGGATAGTGGTATAGAGGTATGAATCCTGGTCTAGGATCTGAGAGATTCAAGTTTGAATTCCTACTCTGTCACGGAAGCTTGCTGGGTGACCTTGGGCCAGTCACGTGCTCTCTTCGCCTAACCTACCTTACAGGGTTTGTTGTTTTGAGAATAAAATGGTGGAGGGGACAATGATGCTGTAAACTGCTTTAGGTCCCCTTGCAGAGAAAAGAGCGATATAAATAAATATAGAAACAAATAAATAAAATACTGGCGCTTGCCTTTTGAACACATACCACGCAACCCAGAACCAACACTACGGGGAGATGTTTAAAGGAGACGAAGCTTAGCCTAATTCTCGTCCCCTTTCAGCATAAATGGGGTGGCCCACATCCTGGCTTTTGGCCTTTGGCTGCCAAAATGTCACCCAGTCATTACAGACCACCCCCTGATGTAGAGTTGAACCTGGCAATCAGTGACTGCGGGCTAATTTAATTCGTATTATGGTATAAAAAATTAACAACATTAAAATGTCATGATCATCCCACTCTAATTATACACCTAATTAATAATTAGCCGTGGACACTTCTGACATGTTTTGGTTGTTAATTTGAGTGTGTGTGTGCACGTGTTTCAAAGGAAAACCCCTCCCTCTTAGCAGCCCAGGCATTCCAAGCCAACATGGTGACTGTACCCTATTAGCTTTTCTGCTGGTAAAAGAGGGAGGAAAGGATCTCTTTTAGCCACTACAAAAGTTACAACAGGCAGGGATTGTGGGATCCATGTGGACAAAAGTCACCAGCCATTTATGCTTGGTAATGAGCAGTGCGTTCCAGGCTGAAGTGCCCCACATACTTTTTTTCGAGTTTTTCACGCTGAACCGTCATTCAGGAAGTGACTGCAAAGCCGGCGCCCACCTGCTTCGCATTTCTGAAGAGCCCCTTTAACATAACCGTTTGCGTTTGCTCCGCCCCCGCCTCGAAGAATCCCCTCAAGGAAGCATGCAAAATCACAGCCGCGAGTTAGCTATGCAAACGGCGGTTGCTAATGGAAGGAACAAAGGACCAGGCGAGTGGGGTGGGGTGGGGAGGTGGAATTTCTCCTTTTGCTTCGGGACCGTGAATAGGCATTTTAAAGGTCGCATTTTAAAAAAAGAGCTTTGAGCGAGCATCAAAATTGACTCTGCATAAATGGCCACCACCGTGTCTGTAGTGAGGAAGGGAATCGGAAGGGACCAATCAGAAAAAACTGGTACCCTCCGGCCCACAGTCTCCACAGTGGTTCAGCGGCAGAGACCAAAGGCTTCATCTCTGGGAAAAGCAACTGGCCTCAGTTGGCCAGGCTCATCTCCCTGCAAACAAGGTGAGGAAAAGAGAAGGAAGTCGGCCGCCCGGTGATTGGGAAGAAAATTGCCTCGCGGAAGCGACGGCGGTAGCGCCCGACATCCCTTGTCAAATTCATTAGAGTTGCAGAAGTCCTGGAATGGCTGTGATAGCAGCAAGCGAGGATCTCGTCTCCGCGCGTCAACTGTTTGGATTCCGTTGCCATAACCACGGGAAACATCTCTATATTGCCTTCATGGCTCTCGCTCTCTCTTTCGATAATCCTCCTCCCTTTCTGCCTCCTGCTGTTATTTGATGTGATGTGGAAACAACGAGCCCGCTTGCCAGAGATTCACAGCAGACAGAGCAGAATAAACCTTTCGCTTTGTTTTGGGGTGGCCAACTGCGATGGCCACCGGAACTGGAACATCTGCAATGCTTGAAGGCATCTCTGGAGTTGAGAGAGGGGAGAAAGGTCTTCTCCTTGGAACGTCGCTGCCGGTTTTGGTGATGGGGACTGAGCCTGATTATCTTCACAGAACCATAGAGTTGGAAGGGACCACCAGGGTCATCTCGCCCAACCCCCTGCACAATGCAGGAATTTCACAACTACCTCCCACACACACACCCAGCAACCCCTACTCCATGCCCAGAAGATGGCCAAGATGCCCCCCCTCTCATGAACTGCCTAAGGTCATAGAATCAGCATTGCTGGCAGATGGCCATCCAGCCTCTGCTTAAAAACCTCCAGGGAAGGAGAGCTTACCACCTCCCGGGGAAGTCTGTTCCACCGAGGAACCGCTCTAACTGTTAGAAAATTCTTCCTAATGTCTAGACGGAAACTCTTTTGATTTAATTTCAACCCGTTGGTTCTGGTCCGTTGGCAACCCGTTGGGTCTAGCAACCCGTTGGTTGCCCTTCTGGGGCAACAGAAAACAACTCGGCACCATCCTCTATATATCCTCTGTCTTTGGGCCTTATGTGGAGAAATGCCACCTCTGAAGCAGGTGACTACTGACAAGACTTGTGAACAGCCATTTCGCTGCTCACCTAGGCAAACAAGGATCTCCTTAAAACTACTAGGATGGGAAGACCTGCAAAATCTAGCAAGAAATCCCGACGTCTTTTAGGTTCTTGAATCAGGACCCTTTCTGAACTCAAGCCACACTGTTCAGCAACCCAGAGATAAGACAGAGGTCTCTACCTGCTCCTGAGAAAATGGCCGCTTTCAAGTGCAGGTTCTGTGCCATCTCATCCCCACTAGGCTCCCTCTCCTTCCCAAACTAAGCCCTCCCCAAGCATTAACCCTCAAAATCTCCAGGAATTTCCAGATCTGGAGTTGGCAACCCTAGGATCCTAGTTCCATCTCTTAGCATGATGTTCCCCTTCCGTGTCCAAACTAGGGCCAGTCATGGGCTCGCAGTAGGGTTGCCAGGTCCCTCTTCGCCATCGGTGGGAGGTTTGGGGGGGGGGGCGGACCCTGAGGAGGACGGGGTTTGGGGAGGGGAGGGACTTCAATGTCATAGAGTCCAATTGCCAACATGGCCATTTTCTCCAGGTGAAATGATCTCTGTCAGCTGGAGATCAGTTGTAATAGCAGGAGATCTCCAGCCACTGCCTGGCGGTTGGCAACTCTAGCTCCCAGCAGTGCACATGCTGTCCAAAAAGGACAGATGAACATTCAAGCGTAAGCTGGTTGCAGGAGGAGAGGAGTGCCATGGCTCTCATTTGTTCCCCCAGAACTGAAGCGCTCCCTGTTTCCCAGACTGGTTCTGTTAGTTCTCAGCTGCGGCGCGGGAAGAGGAAAAAAGGCACCAATTTCCCCCTTGCTGGTCTTTGAGCCAGCTTTGCCAGAAGGTTGCAACATGATGGCAGTTAATGAACAAAATGCATCTAATATTTAGGATGAGGAGATGCATTAAAAAGGGCACAAAAGGCCAGAATCGTCAGACTGAACACTAAAACAAAGACAGAAAGCAACAGATGTTTCTCTCCTAATTTAGTCCTCCAGGATCTCCTCCAGATAACACACAATGCTGCTTCCTAATGAAGCATTTCCATCTTCTTCATGTAACAGCAACAATTTTTTTAAAAAAAAATATGGACTCCCCAAAGATTAAAATGTACCAGAATTCAGCAATCCTTTCTTTCTGGGTTATGCAAAGCTAATCTCTCTCCCCCACCCCCACCCCCATTTTAAAACGCTGAGAGAAAGAAAAGGATCTGTTTTCAGATCAACTGATTCTGTAATTCAGGCACCAGGCAATTACAGTGCAATCCCACAGAATGCAATGGATTTAGAAGGGTCTAATTCTATTTGTCTAACTCCAACCCAGCTTGCTGGGGATAAAGGGAAGATGACTGGGGAAGGCACTGGCAAACCACCCCGTAAACGAAGTCTGCCTAGTAAACGTCGGGATGTGACGTCACCCCATGGGTCAGGAATGACCCGGTACTTGCACAGGGGACCTTTACCTTTTAACTCTATTTGGGATTGCGTTGTTAATGTTGCGGAAACTCTTGCATTGGGCTCTGAGTGACTGAAGAAAAAGAACAAGAATGTATACTGATAGTAGATAAAGCAATCCATCTTCTTGACTTTTAGCACACCTTCAGTTGTAAGAAATTGATTTTTTTAAAAACCCCATAACTAATTGTTAATGTTAGGGTTTATCCCAACAGCCTGATAGAAAGAATAGGGTGCTTCAAACATGTGCAGAGTGCATTTCGCCTCTTTGAACTTCTAGTTCTGGCAGTAGGGTTTCTAGGTCAGACAGCATGGTAGCCCAATACCCATCTGTCCATGCAGATTACCCATGAGGCTCTAGGTACAGACTTCTGCACCAGCCTAGCACTTGGCTTGGCTTTTATTAATGATGTTATTAATAAGTTCCACCATTGCAATACTTTATACCTCGCTCTTGCAAAGGGATCAGGGCAGTGTACGATATGGCTCTCCTCCCATTTCAGCCTCAAAGCAGCCCTGGCAGATGGGTAAGCCTGAGAAAACTTGTCTGGCCCACAATGTCACAAAGACCTTTAGAGCTGAAATTTGAACTCAGATCTTGACCATCCAAGGTCACCTTTGTGATGTCAGCGACTGCCAACCAAAATCCTTCATTTAGGCTCTGGGCCGTGATGAGTCCCAAGTTGCCTTAATGCCAACACAGGAGTCTGTTGAACCCAGGGGAGACGTCAAGAGCTTGGTAGTTAACATGCTTTTCAGGCAGGAAAGCTACCCACGCATACAAACTACTGCTCAGTTCATTAGGAACAATATTCATAAGCACACACACACCACTGTTGGTTTTTACAGCAACTACCAACATGTATCTCGGTGGTTAGCACATTTCCCTAATTCCCAAAGATAGTAAGGAGGAGGAAAGGGAAGAGATGACTCCCCAAAAGAACAAGGTGCCAGCAAGGGAGGCAGCCATACCAGTGTCTTGGGGCCAAGTCCCCTTTCGTTGTGGGCCCCCCAGGACCACCACCAAATGAGTTCCAGCCATCACCAGTGTCTGTGGAAGCAGCACCACGTTCTGGCGTCATGCTGCCTTTTGTGACTTTCCCTTATTCAGGCTCCTGAAGTTGGCGGCATCCTTAAAATCAAGATTTCCTAGTTGTTATGTACTGGATGTCAGGGGTGGGCTTACACACTCCCTTCCAGCCCAAACAGGGATGACATTTCTTCACCTGGCAAATTCTCATCGGCCCATCTGTTCCTTGTAACAGGATATCGAGAACCTTAATGGAACGTCTTATTGAGCACAACTGTAAATATTCTGCACCCAGAAAAGCTGACTAAATTATGAAGATTAAGCATGTTGGCACACTTGTTCTTAGCTAGTGTGGCATAGTGGTTAGGGTGTCGGACTAGGACCTGGGAGACCCTGGTTCGAATCCTCACTCTGCCATGGAAGTTCACAGGGTGACAATTGAGCCAGTCGCTCTCTCTCAACCCACCCTACCTTATAAGGGTGGTGGATGTAGGGTTGCCAGGTCCCTCTTCACCATCGTTGGGAGGTTTTTTTCCGGCAGAGCTTGAGGAGGGCGGGGTTTGGGGAGGGGAGGGACTTCAATGCCATAGAGTCCAATGACCAAAGCGGCCATTTTCTCCAGGTGAACTGATCTCTATCAGCTGGAGATCAGCAGTCATAGCAGGAGATCTCCACCTAGTACCTGGAGGTTGGCAACCCTAGGTGGTTGTGTGGATAAAATGGAGGAACAGAGAACAATGTTGTAAGCCAAGCCACTTCGTGTCCCTTCCGGGGTTTAAATAGTTAAATAAATCAAATCTAAATACATGTCTCCAGCATTACAGTTTCACATCATTGATTCTGCTTTGCTGGTCATGGGGTGGGGCAAGAAATGATTCAGGAAACTGGGTCTTTGATAAGAACCTCCTTGCCATTGGACATCCACTCTAAATAGCAAGATACACAAACAGTATAAGGCATCTTCATATGTACATGTGTGTGTGTGTGTGCATGACTCAGACCATTGATTCATCGAAGTCAGTATTTTCTACTCAAACTGGCAGGGTCTCTTTCACATTACCTCCCACCTGGCCCTTTTAACTGGAGATGCTGGGGATTGAACCTGGGGCCTTCTGCATGCTGAGCAGTTGCTCTACCATTGAGCCATGACCCCCTCCTACAAGAAAGTGTATCTTGAACACATTAAGCTGCCTTAAACTGAATCAGACCCTTGGTCCATCAAGGTCAGTATTGTTTACTCAGACCAGCAGTGGCTCTCCAGGGTCTCAGGCAGGGGTCTTTCACATCATCTACACGCCTAGTCCCTTTAACTGGAGATGCCAGGGATTGAACCTGGGACCTGCATGCCAAGCAGATGCTGTACCACTGAGCCACAGCCCCTCTCCATAGCTCTCCAGGGTTTCAGGCAGAGGTCTTTCACATCACCTACTTGCCTAGTCCTTTTAACTGGAGATGCTGGGGATTGAACCTGGGACCTTCTGCATGCCAAGCAGATGCTCCACCACTGAGCCACGGCCCCTCCCTCTTGATATATCTCACATGAAAACTATTATTAAGAGAAGAAAGAAGATAAGACATTGATTAACAGGGCTGAGTTGGAGGTCTTGGTGGGCAATGCCGGTGTCGTTCAGGACCAGGTGATTTGAGATGAAGGGTGAGGCTTCTGTGCAAACACTGCACCATTATACAGAAAGATGTCAGCCACTGCTATGTATAATGCATGTCACAGCGTGTTGCTCTTTAGGGCTGGTCTTAGATTAAAAATACTGGGCAGCACAAGAAAGGGGGAGGGGGAGGAAGGAGAGATGGTAAAAACATACTCCCTGCAGACTATAATTCAATATGACTTATAAAACAAAACCCCAGTTTTAATGGATTCTCGCTGCTTTTGCAGCACCTGAAACGAAATTTTATAGGGTGTTTCTTACAAGGTAGCATTCTGGAGGCAAAATGAATGCAGCACTCCAAGTAATAAAGTTAGACAAATGCATTTTCAGGTAGAAAGAAGGATGGGAGGGAGAGATGGAAAAATCAGGCTCTTCCTCCCCCATGCCATCACATGCCCACACAATGGGAGGGGAAAACCCCCTGGAGGCTGCCCTCTTTGCTTCCCTTCTCCCCAATCTTCAATCCGTGGACTGTGGGGAGAGGGTCTCCTTATCATAAATCCCTTCCTGTCTCTTCCAGCCAGCATGGTGCAGTGGTTAAGAGCAGTGGTTTGGAGCGGTGGAGTCTGATCTGGAGAACTGGGTTTGATTCCCCATTCCTCCACATGAGCAGTGGAGGCTAATCTAGTGAACTGGATTCGTTTCCCCACTCCTACTCACGAAGCCTGCTGGTTGACCTTGGGCAAATCACAGCTCTCTCAGCCCCCACCTTCCTCACAAGGTGTCTGTTGTGGGGAGGGGAAGGGAAGGTGATTGTAAGCCTGTTTGAGTCTCCCTTAAGTGTTAGAGAAAGTCGGCATATAAAAACCAACTCTTCTTCTTCTTCTTCTTGTCATACCCAACTTCAAAAGAGACAATGAGCCAAACCTTGCAGAATGGACCCCCCACCCAATTACTGCATTTTAAAATCCCGGGATGGATGGGGTCAGTGGGACTAGTGCCAGGATGTGAAAAAAAACTCGCCAGGTAATATTTTAAAAAAATGTATTCCTCACCTGTACACTTTCCAAAAAAATGAACAAGTCAGTTTATGCCCCTAATTTAAAAGTGTGTCTATAAAATCCTCTTTTTTATATATACATGTTGTTTTAGCTGTGATTTTTAATTGGTTTTATGGTGTATTTTCATTATGCTTGTTCTCATTGTTAGTGGCCTCAGTGGCCCTGACTGGGCAGAATGGCAGGATATAAATATTGTAAATAAACAAATAAAATAATAAAAGGAACAAGGTTGCACACATACACACACCTGCCATGAAAATACAACCCAACAACAATGCAAATTTGGTTTCCAGCAGCAGGTTTGGTTTCCAGCAGCTTATACTTACTAGTATAAGCATAAGTTAACCAACTTGGCCTTGTTCAGGGACCATGGTTCCTCCAATGAATCTCCCAGAGGAACACATTACAGATGCAGGGGGCCGCCACAGAGAAGATCTCCCCCCATGAAGGTATGGTAGGGTTGCCAACCTCCAGGTAGTAGCTGGAGATCTTCTGCTATTACAATCGATCTCCAGCCGATAGAGATCAGTTCACCTGGAGAAAGTGGCCACTGTGGCCATTGGACTCTATGGCATTGAAGTCCCTCCCCTCCCCAAACCCCGCCCTCCTCAGGCTCTGCCCCAAAAACCTCCCGCTGGTGGCAAAGAGGGACCTGGGCAACCCTAAGGCATGGGAATATCCCAGTTGCTAAGCAGGGTTCATAAGGATTATATAGGTTCTTATGAACTTACAATTTACTGGCTTTCCAAACCTCTGATTACCTGACAGATCATGATTGTACTTGGAAACAAATGAAATGCTGCTGGCAGCCCTGGTGTAGACACACACACCATACAACCACCTTGGTGCAGGGAGCTGTTGTTGATCCTTGGGAGACAGGCAGCTGTTTCCCATATTACAAAGAGGCAAACCCAGGTTTGGAACTGAGGCTACATACAACGAGGCTCACTAGGGTTCCCAACCTTCAGGTGGCACCTGGAGATCTCCCGCTATTACAATTGATCTCCAGACGACCAAGATCGTTCCCCTGGAGAAAATGGCTGCTTTGGAGGGTGGACTCTATGACATTATGCCCTGCTGAGGTCCCTCCCCTGCCCAAACCCCACTCTCCCCAAGTTCTACCCCCCAAATCTTCAGGTTATTTCCCAACCCATGGCTAGCAAACCTATGGCTCACTGAAGCATGTGTCTTTATCAGACAGGTGATTGTATGCATGTACTTGCTAGAGTCACACTTTATAATAAAAAAATGTAATGTGTGAATGACAGCATCAGCCTGGATCAGACACCTTTGTAGCTTTCAGGCAGGTGTGGCTTCAAGGAAAAATTCTTCTGCTGGGATATTAAATGGATATTGAGAAACATTTAGCGTTGACTTCCAACCAGAGTTCTACGATAGCTCAGAAACCAAAGGACATCCCTAAATGTGGCACAGTCATATATATACCAAATCACTTGGTCTCTCTGTCTCTCTCTCTGACCCCCTCCATGCCCCAATTACATGACTAAAAGATTTTTATTTTTTCTCTCTCTCCAAAGTCTGAGATGCATTTGGTCTATTCTGGGCCTCGGCATACAGTGAAAGTTTTATGGCCAAGTTATAAAGCTCTGAAAAATGGGGTTTATAATAGAAACTCTGACACCGCCTAAAAATATAGCGGCGCTGTTGGGTGCAGCTATAATACAGCCCCTAATTTATAAAGCACTCAGGAACCCTTTGCTGTTTCAAAACTTATGGATAATAATCCGGCTAAAAAAGAGTAAACCAGAACACAAAAAATGGCCCCGGAGCCTGTGAGCGATAAGGCTTGGGCCGGTGAGCAATTTGGAAATCATACCGGATGCCACAATACACTGTATCCCAGACCATCGCACAATAAAAACACAGCTTCGCCAAGAATGCGGGTATATTTTATCCAGCTCTCTGCCATTTCGCTTCTCTCGGTGCTGTATTTCTAGACGAAGAGGCTGATCTAACAACTGCAGAAGACCAGGAGAGGAAGCAGGAAAGGGGGGGGGGCGAGAATCAACATTTTTGGGTTGACATAACTAACGTTTCTGAAAGACGGCCGCAATGCACTCTTCTTTAAATGGAAGGGGGTGCTGCTGAAAGAAACTGATTGTTTACTCGCTGGAGACTCAGGTTTATCACGAAAGGTTACTAAAAGGCTCTGGCTTTTTTGGGCCTCCAGCTTTTTGCTAAGAGATATCCAAAAGACTGTATCTCAGAAACGCAATACTCCATCTTACCGGTCAGGACCCAAGAGTCTCAGAATCTGTTTTCCTCCATTAGGTTTGCCAGAATCCTGTTTTTTTTAAAAAAAATCTTTACAAGGATGCTGAGATGCTAAAAAACAACAACAAAGGATCAGTGCTCAGTCTTAAAGTCAGGTCAGATGCTGATTTGCTCTGCTGATCTTCCTTTGTGCCATCATCTCCTTAGAAAAATCAGGTGGTTTTAGAAAGTAACATTACAGGGAGATGGGATGTATACCACTGCTCCCCTCTCCCCTTTTATTGTGTTAAATTTGTAAGGTCCCAACGAGGTCAGAACATCTGTAGGAGCTCCAGGGGTTGCTACAAGAACTGTGATAAGATTAGCAAAATTCCCCAGATTCTTTTTTGCTCATCAAATCTATCTATCTATCTATCTATCTATCTATCTATCTGTCTGTCTGTCTGTCTGTCTGTCTGTCTGTCTGTCTGTCTGTCTGTCTGTCTTGAATAAAATCATAGAATTGGAAGGGACCACCAGGGTCATCTAGTCCAACCCCCTGCACAATGCAGGAAATTCACAACTACCTCCCCCCACACAGTTATGAATTTCCTGCATTATGCAGGGGGTTGGACTAGATAACCCTGGTGGTCCCTTCCAACTTTATGATTCTATGATTTACTGACAATTATTAAAATGCTTTGCAACATTCTCTTATTCAGAGGCTTAGTGAGGGCAGCAGGCCAGGCACTGTGGCACTGCAGCTGTTTCTCATTCTCTCTCTGTGTGCGCCGAGTACTGCTAGTATGCAGGGCTTCTGAAAGTCACCACAGACAACTGGACACTGCTCCACACATCACTCGGACCAAACTCAAGCACGGATATGAAAGCAAATCACATCACTTCCCCAGCTCCATAAGAAAGTAGGTTGTTTTGTCTCCATAAGAAAGGGGCAATGGTTCAGTGGTTCAGCATCTGCTTTGCATGCAGAAGGTCCCAGGTTCAATCCCTGCCATCTCCAATTGAAAGGATCAGGCAGAGGGTGATATGAAAGATCTCTACCTGAGACCCTGGAGAGTTGCAGCAGTCAGAGTAGTAGACATCGTGATATTGGTAGACTAGTGGTTTGATTCAGGATAAGGCAGCTTTATGTGCTCACGTGTGTAGTTTCTTATCTGCCCTGCTGGCAGGGAAGGAGTAAGTTGGAGATACGTCATAGCCAGTGGCAGCAACTGGTAGATATTTAGCTCAACCAGAAGCAACCCAAGAAGTGAGAACCTGGAGTTTTAACAGCATAAGAACATAAGAAAAGCCCTGCTGGATCAGACCAAGGTCCATCAAGTCCAGCAGTCTGTTCACACAGTGGCCAACCAGGTGCCTCTAGGAAGCCCCCAAACAAAATGACTGCAGCAGCACCATCCTGCCTGTGTTCCACAGCACCCAAGATAATAGGCCTGCTCCTCTGATCCTGGAGAGAATAGGTATGCATCATGACCAGTATTCATTTTAACTAGTAGCCATGAGTACCCCTTTCCTCCATGAACATGTCCACTCCCCTCTTAAAGCCTTCCAAGTTGGCAGCCATCACCACATTTTGGGGCAGGGAGTTCCACTAACTAGGCGTTGTGTGAAAAAATACCTCCTTTTATCTGTTTTGAATCTCTCACCCTCCAGCTTCAGCAGATGACCCCGCGTTCTAGTATTATGGGAGAGGGAGAAAAGCTTCTCCCTGTCCACTCTCTCCAAACCAAGTCCCTGTTACTGATCCAGTGTTGTACTGAACAGCCTGGGAGATGGTTTTGGGGAAAAGGGCAGAGACATAGAATTGGGGAGCTGTTCTGAGCATAGAAATAACAAGTTACAGTACTGTCGAAGGCTGGGAGAAAAGTGAGCTGCATTGATGTCACAGGCATTAGCCAATATGCACCCACAGATAGCCCTTCAAAAAAAGCCTTCACCTTCTGGAATGAGAAACTGCACAGTCCTCAGAGAAAAGAAACCACTTTTAGAAAACATATTAACAAATATTTTCATCTAGGAACACTAATGCATCCCCGTCACAACACACTCCCAGAAATTAAATGCAAAATCTAATTAGGATGGATTGTGTTTGGAAAGCTAAGCACTCTTAATGAAGGAAATTACCTCCTCTGTCAAAAAAGGGGGGAAACAGCCAACTGGCGTAGCTTGGGCTTGACTGGCATACATCTTAGAGACATGCATTTAGTTGAATGGGCAGCAAAGTGGAAATATTCTGCATTGCAATAAGAGGCCAAAAGAGGGCTTAGCAAGCCACAAACCTACGCTGCCCCAAGGCGCAACAGAGGGCAGAAGCATCACCAGGATCCTCACCTGTCGAACAGGAGCCGTTGGCATTGGCAATTCTTGCGTCCTGAACTGATAATCACAGAGTGAAGATATGAGTATTGTAGCCGGCAGTCAAGGTGAGCCAAGCAGAGCTAAGAAGGTTTCCTAGGAAAGACTCGTCTTTAGAAACAGATGAGCTTGAAGAAGAGGGAGCCATCCTCATGCATAAAGATTGGGGAGGGTATAGGGGTTTATCCAGGCATTTATCTGATGTTTTTTATTGTGCCTTTTACCCAGGAAGTTCAGGGCGGCATACATGGAGCCAGCGTAATAGTTAAGAGCTGTGGTTTGGAGCGGTGGACTCTGATCTGGAGAGCCAGGTTTGATTCCCCACTCCTCCACATGAGTGGCGGAGGCTAATCTGGTGAACTGGATTTGTTTCCCCACTCCTACACATGAAGCCAGCTGGGTGACCTTGGGCAAGTTACAGCTCTGTTAGAGCTCTCTCAGCCTCACCTCCCTCACAGGGTGTCTGTTGTGGGGAGGGGAAGATGATTGTAAGCCGGTTTGAGTCTCCCTTAAGTGGTAGAGAAAGTCAGCATATAAGAACCAACTCTTCTTCTTCTTTCTGATTTTACCCTCGCAACAACCCTGCGAGGAAGGTAAGGTGGAAAGATAGTAACTGGCCCAAGGTCCACCAGCAGTGAGCTTCACGGCAGAGCACTCTAACCACTCTACCACACTGCTTCTCAAGCATAGGGAGCACCGTGCAAGGCATGAGCCAGGAGCCTTTGGACCAAAGGCTGGGATTTATCTGAGTATGGGGTTATGCTCAGTCGCAGAGCCTATACATTGTATGCAAAAGGTCTCAGTTTCCACTTACAGGATCTCAGGCAGCAAATCTGGGGATTTATCTGTCACTGGAGAGAAGGTGCCACAGGCCTGACAAAATAAGTTAGCTCTTGCTATCATTGCTTTTCTCCAAAATTCTGCACTGCAGCACTAATATTTCCCCCACCTGATGTCATAAGAACATAAGAAAAGCCCTGATGGATCAGACCTAGGCCCATCAAGTCCAGCAGTCTGTTCACACAGTGGCCAACCAGGGGCCTCTAGGAAGCCCATAAACAAGACGATTGCAGCAGCACAATCCTGCCTGTGTCCCAAAGCACCTAATATCATAGGCATGCTCCTCTGATCCTGCAGAAAATAGGTATGCATCATGACTAGTATCCATTTTAACTAGTATCCATGAATTCCCCTCTCCTCCATGAACATGTCCACTCCCCTCTTAAAGCCTTCCAAGTTGGCAGCCAAAGGAAAAGCTCTGCTGGATCAGACCAAGGCCCATCAAGTCCAGCAGTCTGTTCACACACTGGCCAACCAGGGGCCTCTAGGAAGCCCCCAAACAAGACGGCTGCAGCAGCACCATCCTGCCCGTGTTCCACAGCACCTAATATATTCGGCATGCTCCTCTGATCCTGGAGAGAGTAGGTATGCATCACAACCAGTATCCCTTTTAACTAGTAGCCAAGAATACCCCTCTCCTCCATGAACATGTCCACTCCCCTCTTAAAGCCTTCCAAGTTGGCAGCCATCACCACATCCTGGGGCAGGGAGTTCCACAATTTAACTGGACAGCCCAGGTGGTGTAGCAATTAAAGTGATGCGCATCAAGTGATGGGAGGGATTGGGTACACTGTTGTGAGCTTCATGGAGGCAGGGTGGGGAAATGAATCCATTTCCTGTACCCGGGGGAAAGTTTTCTTGTCCCTAAATGGCAGTGGAGTTCACTTAAAAGAATGGTACATTTCCCAGACACTTTCAGATCAAGCCAGTATTATTTTACAGCCTGGTCCTTTGCACATCCATTTACAAGGAAATCCCACTGAGGTCAATAAGGCTTATTCCCAAAAAAAGTGTGCACTGTATTGTAGCCTATAAGAACCGCTTAGCTGGATCAGATCAAAGTCCCAATCTAACTTGGCATTCTGACTCCATCAGCAACCAGCCAGGTGTCCCTGGAGGTTAACACAAACAGGGCTAATCTCCGCTGTTGTTCAGCCTCAGCTTCTGGTTCTCAGAAGTTTTTTGGGGAGAGGCTGTGGCTCAGTGGCAGAGCATCTGCTTGGCACGCAGAAGGTCCCAGGTTCAATCCTTGGCACCTCCAGTTGGGACTAGGCAAGTAGGTGATGTGAAAGACCTCTACCTGAGACCCCGGAGAGCTGCTGCCGGTCTGAGTAGACAATACTGATTTTGATGGACCAAGGGTCTGATTCAGTATAAGGCAGCTTCATGGGTTCATGTGTATTCCAGTCAGTGCTGATGTTCCTTTGAGACCCTATGGCTAATAGCCACTGATAGCCCCTCTGCTCCAATCTGCCCACCTGAGCAAGCGCTACCGCCTCCGCTTAAGAAAACGCTGCAATGTCACCACAGGGAAAAGAAAACAGTGAGCAACACGGGCACTGACGATGGCCCCAACCACACGCCCTTGTCACGTCAAACGCTGCCTTAATCATCTAAGTGGATTTGGGCAAAGGATTTTTGACAGATGACCTTGGCAAGCTTGAGACGGCAACATAAGCTGCCTGGGCACTCCGCGGCCTGCTGAGCTCAAGCGGCATCACTTTAGCATTTTAATTGAAAATTACAGAATAGACACGTTTTGTTGTGCCTGGAATGCTCAGAAACCGGCCAGCGCCTGGGGGAGGGGGTCGGCTCCACCTTGCGAGAGACCCTCGACGACGAAGGGCAGGATTGGACGTCAGGAATCATGAAGCAGCTGATCCCCACTTTTTGCTGCGTGAACAGTTGCTGCGGAGAGAGTTGTGGGGAGAAAGACACTCCGCCTGCCTGGTGCAGGTGGCCGGAATAAGATGTTTGTGCAGCTGAGCTTCCTTGGATAATTAACCTGCATACCCGAGAATCAGGGCAGATATAACGGTGTGTATGTGTGGACACTTCAGGCCTCTTGGGGATCCATTAGGGCTTCACACACGCGCGCGATATCATCAACGCAACATTTGTAGCAGAGATATTCTTCCTCTTCAGGGCAGAATAAGAGGTTGATCCTTAGATCCCCCAAACACTGGCATCTTCCTTTGCTTTTTAGGAAGAGAACAGCCCAACAGGATGGTTGCAAGCTGGTGCCACAGTCTAAAGAGGGAGGCATGTTCTGCCTGGGTGCATTTCACCAAGGGATTTTTATTTTTGCAGAGAGGAGGGAATCAATCATTGTAGTCTGCACAGAGCCTGGCCAAAAATGTGGAAGCCGTTTCTCAAGGCACTGCCCCTTCTGTTTGCTGGCCAGATGCTTTGTGGTTCTTTACAGACATGCGGATAGCCCGCCAGTCATACCAATCCACAGTCCTGGAGTGCTATAGGGTGCAGGGGAGGGTTTCTACTGTACAGCTGAACTCATTTTCTGGTCAGGCTCCTGTGCCTTTACCGGCTGCTAGGGTTGCCAGGTCCCTCTTCGCCACCAGCGGGAGGTTTTGGGGGTGGAGCCTGAGGAGGGCGGGGTTTGGGGAGGGGAGGGACTTCAATGCCATAGAGTCCAATTGCCAAAGCGGCCGTTTTCTCCAGGGGAACTGATCTCTATCGGTTGGAGATCCGTTATAATAGCAGGAGATCTCCAGCTACTACCTGGAGGTTGGCAACCCTAGCTGGCTGCAAGAAATAGCAGGTGGCTCCGGGACGGGGGCTCACCTGCAGGGAATCCTGGGATGGGTGTGGAGTGGGAAGAAGGAGGCTCCAGCCAAATACAGCCCTCCCTGATGCAGGCATATGGCACTGCCCAATATATCACCTGGCATTTTTGCTAGAGTAAAATAAATGTAGGACTCAAGCTCCTGGGCTTTCTTCGCTATGGTCTTACTGATGCACATTCATTACAGGAGCCCCGTGGCGCAGTGTGGTAAGCTGCAATACTGCAGTCCAAGCTCTGCTCACGACCTGAGTTCAGTCCCGACAGAAGTTGGTTTCATGTAGCCGGCTCGAGGTTGACTCACCCTTCCATCCTTCCGAGGTCGGTAAAATGAGTACCCAGCTTGCTAGGGGTAAAGTGTAGACGACTGGGGAAGGCCCTGGCAAACCACCTTGTAAACAAAGTCTGCCTAGTAAACGTCGGGATGTGATGTCACCCCATGGGTCAGGAATGACCCGGTGCTTGCACAGGGGACCTTTACCTTTTAAAAGAAATGTTAAAGAGCAGGAAATTGCCTTAGTCAGGGGGGACGAATTCCTTCCGGAAGTAAATAGCGGCGCAAGAGCAGCCCACGCCTTAGCTGCTCCAGAGCAAGCAATCAGACCCCATTCCCACGCTTGATAAGTCTACGCCTTGCTTCGATAACAGCTTGGGGAGATGGGCGGCTGGGGGCCACTTCAAGCTGACCCATATTGCACAGGAAACAGCCCGGCTCGTGTGGCAGCAGCAGAACGGTTCCCTCGAGGAAAGGCCTGGAAATCAGTCGCCACACCGAGACCCCCGAAGAGGAGCCATTGTACAGCAGGGCTGAGGGGCCGTGGGGAGGCGGAGGGTCCCCTCCACCACAGCTAATGGCTTGTGGATCCATTTCTCCGGTCAGCCTTGGCCGTTTGCTGTGATGAATATCGAGAAGCGGCATGGTCATGTCCGCAGCAGCGCCAGGTGCCTCTCCGAGATCCTTCAACGTGAAGCAAACAAACCACACAAGCTAGGAGAAGGTCAAAGAGGCGTTCCCAGATTAGGGGGTCCTGTTCTGCCCAGGCATCATCTCAACCAGGGAGGCACAAAACCTTCCCTAATGTTTTCTCCAGGCCATGAAACTAGCTCTCTTTCTCTCTTTCTCTCTTTCTCCTCTCAGCCTAAACTACTCCACACAGAACTGTAGCAAAGAAAACGTGAATAGGCTCACTGGAGGAAAAAGCGGGTAGATACATAAACTGCACAGCAGGAGTCCGGTTTAGGGAAGAAATCATACCTATTTGATCCATCTCTACCTGACCTGTCCAAGCGTAGCCTCTCATTATGTGATTATTTTAAACAACTTTTTCCCCCCTTTGGAAAATGCAGCCCCTGGAATTGCTTTACCAAGGAGAAGAATGGAATGGGGGCGGGGGGAGTGGGACTAGCCCTTTGCTCCTCTGCCGTTTTCTTATTGGGAAAGGCCGCTCACGAGCTGCTTTTATCCTGTTGGCAAAAAGAAAACAAAAAACTGTCTTTCCGCAGCAGAAGTAAAAGCAGCTCAAGAGACGATTTCCATCAAGAAATCAGGGTTTCCCTCTCTCCACACCATTCTCCTCCTTGATAAAGCAATCCTATAGACTACATTTGTGAAAGGGAGGGACAGAGAGCGAGAGAGAGAGAGGAAGGAAGGAAGGAAGGAAGGAAGGAAGGAAGGAAGGAAGGAAGGAAGGAAGGAAGGAAGGAAGGAAGGAAGGAAGGAGATTGTTTGAAAAAGAAGAAACCATGTGTTTGGTTCCTACAGAAAAATTCCACTGATGGAAGGGGAGGGGATTTTCATCAATTCCCCTTTCCCAGACCTCCGACTCCTATCTAATGCTGTTCCTCTTCCCCAGGAGCAGCGTTTCAGGGATCATTTTGGGGTTCAATGGCAGAAGGAGGGCAAAGAAGTCCAATCTGATGACAGAAATGCTTACTGTCAGTGGAGATTTGCCATGGGATCCAAACCATAATGGATAACTGAGCTCTTAACCTCACAGCTTAACCCATGAAGATGCCTTGTCCATTTGCCTGCCAGAGAGGCAGGTTTCTGACACCCAGGCTAACGTTCTCCATTGTGGTGTAGTGGTTAAGAGCGGTGGATTCTAATCTGGAGAACTGGGTTTGATTCCCCACTCCTCCACATGAGTGGCAGACTCTAATCGGGTGAACTGGGTTGGTTTCCTCACTCCTCCACATGAAGCCAGCTGGATGACCTTGGGCTAGTCACAGTCCTCTTAGAGCTCTCTCAGCCTCACCTACCTCATAAGGTTGTTTATGGGAAAGGAAGGGAAGGTGATTGTAAGCCAGTTTGATTCTCCTTAACAGGTAGAGAAAATTGCCATATAAAAACCAAAATGATTAGGGGACTAGAGCAACTGCCCTGTGAGGAGCGGTTAAGACGCTTAGGTCTGTTTAGCTTGGAAAGAAGGCAGCTAAGGGGAGACATGACAGAGGTCTATAAAATTGTGCATCGTTTGGAGAGAGTGGACAGGGAGAAGCTTTTCTCCCTCTCTCATAATACTAGAATGCGGGGTCATCTGCTGAAGCTGGAGGGTGAGAGATTCAAAGCAGATAAAGGAAGTGTTTCTTCACATAACGCAGAGTTAAATTGTGGAGCTCCCTGCCCCAGGATGTGGTGATGGCTGCCAGAATGGAGGGCTTTAAGAGGGGAGTGGACATATTCATGGAGGAGAGGGGTATTCATGGCTATTAGTTAAAATTGATACTAGTCATGCTGCATACCTATTCTCTCCAGGATCAGAGGAGCAGGCCTATTATATGAGGTGCTGTGGAACACAGGCAGGATGGTGCTGCTGCAGTCGTCTTGTTTGTGGGCTTCCTAGAGGCACCTGGTTGGCCACTGTGTGAACAGACTACTGAACTTGGTGGGCCTTGGTCTGATCCAGCAGGGCTTTTCTTATGTTCATATGTTCCTCACAGCCCCTATAGAAACCTGGAACCAGAGGCTCAGTAATTTTATACTCTAGTCTCTGTGATTTTCCGGGGTCCCTCTTTAGATGGCCATGGAGACCTCAAATGTTAACCTACAGTCAGTTTTGCCTTCCTCCAATGAGTATGTCAACCGAAGCCCTGGACTTCTTCCCTCAAAGCCTGGCCCAGACAGCACCACTTCCTGGAACTCCCTCTTTCCCCTGTCCCCTTCAAGCAAAGGGCAGCCAGGTCAGACAACTGCCAGAAAGTTTTTGAGATGACAATCTGTTAGCTTGAGCTAAAACCTGGCCTCAATACAGTGCTCTCCTGTGGCTAACTAATTGAATGAGCACGCCGCTGACAAAAGGCTAGGGCTGCCGTTATACATGTTGGTGTGCTATTTTCATTTCATTTTATGTATTTGAAGAAGAGAGGTCAGACTCATGAAGGCTTATGCTGAAATAAGGTCGGTTAAGTCTAAAAGGTGCAACTTGATTTCTGTTTTAAGCGACTGTAGAGACGGTTGTTACTTGTGAGGAGACAAAGGCTCCCTTGGTGAGTCAGGGGCTATATCCAGAAGGACCGTCCATCACCCTTAAAAAGAAAGAGCATCCCAAACTTCTTGGACCATACACCCAGTTTTCCAGCCTCACCTCATGACTGTACTTCATTCCAGGACTGTTCTTCTAAGCAGATGTCAGACAGCAATAGATCAAAATACATTACATATTTTCCCACTAAAACCTAGCAAATTTATTTCTGTTTCTCAACAGGCTTCACAACAATATACGTCAGATACATTTTGCAGCTCTGTCCCATACTGTCCCCCTCATTCTGGAGGGCCATGTTCCTACCACTGAAGACAACTTTGTAGCCCCTACAAGGCCCTTCAGACATGCAAAGAAATGGAAGGAGGCAGGGGGGCACTGGGTAGGAAAAGAAGTGGGTGGCATTAACCATTGTGGGTACTATTGACTAGTGGGGTGTAGATAAAAAGTTAGAATCTAGGACTAAAACTTGGAAGATCCATGTTCAAATCCCCCACTGAGCCTCAAAGCTCACCAGCTGATCTTGAAGTAGTCTCTCTCTCTCTCTCTCTCTCTCTCTCTCTCTCTCTCTCTCTCTCTCAGCCAGCATGGTGTAGTCGTTAAGAGCAGTGGTTTGGAGCAGTGGAGTCTGAGCTGGAGAACTGGGTTTGATTCCCCACTCCTCCACATGAGCGTGGTGTAGTGGTTAAGAGCCAGCGTGGTGTAGTGGTTAAGAGCAGTGGTTTGGAGCGGTGGACTCTGATCTGGAGAACCGGGTTTGATTCCCCACTCCTCCACATGAGCGTGGTGTAGTGGTTAAGAGCCAGCGTGGTGTAGTGGTTAAGAGCAGTGGTTTGGAGCGGTGGACTCTGATCTGGAGAACCGGGTTTGATTCCCCACTCCTCCACATGAGCGTGGTGTAGTGGTTAAGAGCCAGCGTGGTGTAGTGGTTAAGAGCAGTAGTTTGGAGCGGTGGACTCTGATCTGGAGAACCGGGTTTGATTCCCCACTCCTCCACATGAGCGTGGTGTAGTGGTTAAGAGCCAGCGTGGTGTAGTGGTTAAGAGCAGTGGTTTGGAGCGGTGGACTCTGATCTGGAGAACTGGGTTTGATTCCCCACTCCTCCACATGAGCGGCGGAGGCTAATCTGGTGAACTGGATTTGTTTCCCCACTCCTACACATGAGGCCAGCTGGGTGACCTTGGGCTAGTCACACTCTCTCAGCCCCACCCACCTCACAGGGTGTCTGTTGTGGGGAGGGGAAGGGAAGGTGATTGTAAGCCAGTTTGATTCTCCCTTCAGTGGTAGAGAAAGTCAGCATATAAAAACCAACTCTTCTTCTTCTAACCTACCTCACAAGGTAGTTGCAAGGAGGAATGAAAACTTCACCCTGAACTGTTTGGACAAAGGTTGGGACTTTAAAAAAAATGACAGATGGAAATGTGTGACACACTGTTGCCCCAAGTCCAGACCTGGAGCACACAGTTCCTCACCCCCAGCAACTGAGCGAAAGCCTGAAGGAGGGCAACCAGAAGGCCTGGTTTACTGGCCAGAGGGGTAGACCCCCAGGATTTATTTTCAGCCTAGGCATACCACAGGCAACATGCCTTTTGCCAATGGCTCAAGGCACTGTTGCATCCCCTCCAGTTTTTTTTTCTGTGCATGAAGAGAGGGCTGAAGAACCTGGGATACTTTGCCGGACTGAATGGGGTCGCAGGGTCAAGCTCTCAGGTCAAGCTCCCAAACAGCACTGGATGATAGTAGGATTGACTCTGGGGTAGGTTTGCCAATTTCCAGGTAATAGCTGGAGATCGCCTGCTATTACAACTGATCTCCAGCTCATAGAGATCAGTTCACCAGGAGAAAACAGCCACTTTGGTAATTGGACTCTATGGCATTGAAGCCCCTCCCCTCACCCCGCCCTCCTCAGGCTCCATCCCCAAAATCTCCCACGGATGGTGAAGAGGGACATGGCAACCCTACTCTGGGGGCACATCATTATAGACAGAAGTTTGGACAGGAAGAAGAGAAAGGGAAAGACAGAAGAGTTACCTCTTCATAAACTGGTTAACAAGCTAAGAGTTCATTTGCGGTGGAAAAGGAAGCACTAAAAACTGAAAATACTCCAGAGGTGGAATCCTTAAAAAGATGATTCTGCTGAGCTACAGTGCCACATCAAATTTTTATTGAATGCATTTCTGCTAAGAACCACTGCCCTAAAAGCAGTCAGAACTCTGGCAGAAGGGAATAAATCCAGCGCACCAGCTACTCTGAAACACCGCACAAGGACAAAAAGGGGATTCTGCTTGGGAAACAGGTGCGGGGGTCAAAGCAGAGTGCTAGAGAAGCCGTGGGCATGGGCCCTGCCCGTCAGCTGAATTCACACAAGCTGGTTCACGGCTCCAGGACTCTTACGTGCGAAACGGTTGCCGCAAGTCAAAATACCCCAGAGAGAATTTTCACGCCTCCTCAAACACAGAACCTTTAATTGGTTTGAAAATTCAGTGGCAAGTTGTAAGCCATCAATTTTATGAGATTTTGGTGTGAAAGACTTTTACCTGAGACCTTAGAGAGCTGCTGCCCGTCTGAGTCAACACTAACCTTGATGGACCAATGGTCTGATTCAGTATAAGACAGCTTCATCTGTTCAATCTACTGGGAATTCAGAGAACCTGCCAGCCTACCGTTACAATGCTCTACCAATATATTGATATTTTTGTGCCTTTTTTTATAAAAAAGGGAGGGATGCTGTGATGCCACAGATGACGACAGGCACCCTCCTTTGAATATCCTCATTATTTAAGGCATAATAATCACTATGCCCTGACCTGGATGGCCCAGGCTAGCCTGATCTCGTCAGATCTCAGAAGCTAAGCAGGGTCAGCCCTGGTTAGTATTTGGATGGGAGACCACCAAGGAATACCAGGGTTGCTGTGCAGAGGAAGGCACTGGCAAACCACCTCTGTTGGTCTCTTGCCATGAAAACCCCAAAAGGGGTGTCCATAAGTCGGCTGCGACTTGAAGGCACTTTACACACACACAATAATCACTATGCTCAGAAACTTACTATCTGACTATAATGTATCATTTCAAGACTTGTACGGAATGCTGACTTCTACAAAGACCCTGCATTAAGACCCTGCCAAAGACACACCTCTCTGCAGTAGCACCTTCTCTGACATGGACTGTAGTGGTGACAATCTGGGGGAAATTAAGGGTTAAAGAAGGGCATCTTTTGTGGCCCCAGCAGACCTCCTTGATGGTTCTTGGGAGATGGTGCCTTGACTGCTGCTAGGAACTATAGATGAGTCTGCCCACCTTCCGGGGAGGATGCATAAGCCCTCATAAGGGGCACAGATCTAGAATAATTTCCATGCGTTTGGGAGCTCACACTGTCGGCTCAGGAGCCTGACATCGAATCGATGCAGCTTTATTCCACTAGGGCCTGAAACCCCGGGATGGCGCATTGCAAATCCACGCAAGTGACCTTGAGAGATGTTGCATTCGTTTTTCTTTCTGCATCTCTCTCTCTCCTCCCTCTCTCGCTTTTGTGTGTGATGGATTTAATGTTCAATAAAACTGAAAGAAGAACAAGCGATTTGTATGGGCGCCAAATGCAGCTGAAAAGTTCAAGGCTGTTTGCTGCACCTTGCTTGAGATGGATGGAGAGGCTCACTCTGCCTTCCTCAGTGCCAAGGAAGGGGAGGCTCTGCACCAGTTTATGTTTGAGGCTTCTATTCTCCTGTCCAGAACATTTGTATCCTGCCTTTCCTCCAGGAACTCAGCATGGTGTACGGGATTGTCCCTTCCTCACAACAACCCTGTGAAGTAGGTTAGGGGAAGCAAGACTGACTTGCTCCAAGGTCACCCAGGGAACTTCCCTGGCAAAGTGGGGATGTGAACCTGGGTCTCCCAGCTCGTAGTTCAACACTCTAGCTCCTCTAGCACACTAGTTGTAGGTAGGGCTGCCAACCTCCAGGTACTGGAGAATGCTGAGTTCCTCCTTTTGCAAGAGCAGATACACTAACTGCCTTGGACATGTCTGATGAAGACAAAGGGTCGAAACAGGGCGAAAATTATCCGGACCTCTGTAAACACGCCCCCTGGACTGGATTGTTCAAGAGACCCCAACCTTGCATCACAACACGAAATTGAACTTTTTACAACTGTGAATGTAACATATATGGAAAATGCTTCCAAAAGTTTGAAGTTTTTTGTTTGGTTTAAATAAGCAATGCTGAATATAATAATTGTTTATGCTAGAGTGTTCACTGTAAATATAATATAGCACCTCTTTGCAACGTTACTTTGGTCTAATACTGCTGTCTTTATAGAGTATAACCTCCAGGTACTAGCAGGAGATCTCCTGCTATTAGAACTGATCTCCAACTGATAGAGATCAGTTCACCTGGAGAAAATGGCCACTTTGGCAATTGCACTCTATGTCATTGAAGTCCCTCCCCTCCCCAAACCCCACCCTCCTCAGGATCCGCCCCAAAAACCTCTCGCCAATAGCAAAGAGGGACTTGGCAACCCTAGCTGTAGGAGGGGGAGGTTGTGATGAAGTAGCTGGGCTGTTTGCCTGGCCCAGACTGAAGCAGTTTCACCACAGGACATCTATGCTCCTTGCATGACCACATGGCTGTGGCTAATAAGGTCTGCCATGCACAATGCAGTGGTTGCTGAATGTGTGCATCAAGCAAGTGCTTTACCTTACTGGTACACTAGAAAACAAAACAAAAGGGAAGCATAAGTTCCTTGAGAGGAGGTACCTGTGCTCACACCTACTGATTGGCTACGGCCAGTGAGAACTGGATTTGAGGTTCAGGGTGGATTTAGATGCAGCGTGCTGGGAGCAAGGATAGATACAAAAACGCATGCTCTTGGGGTTCCAGTTTGGGAAATCTATTGATCTCCAGCTGATCTTGCTTCTGGGTGGGACCGGCACTGCCCCCAACAACAACAACAACAAAATCCCACTATGGAAATGAGCCCTGCTTTTCTGGTGTAGCTTCAGCAAGGGTGGAAAAGGGTGGGCCTAAGGCAGAATCCTGCTTCCCTGCAAGAGGCCGCCTCCTGAAGAACACTCAGTCGATCTGACGACCTCGATCCATGCCACGGCAATACGGAGACTTAGGGTTGCCAGGTTCCTCTTCGCCACCGGCGGGAGGTTTTTGGGGCGGAGTATGAGGAGGGCAGGGTTTGGGGAGGGGAGGGACTGCAACGCCATTCAGTCCAATTGCCAAACCGCCCATTTTCTCCAGGTGAACTGATCTCTATCGGCTGGAAATCCATTATAATAGAAGATCTCCAGCTAGTACCTGGAGGATGGCAACCCTACAGAGACTGGGCTATTGTAACACACACTACAAGGGCCTGCCCTTGAAGTCAACTTGGAAACTCCAGTTGAAATAAAATGCCACAGCTTGACAGCTCTCAGGAACTGGATTTGGTGAACTGGATTTGATTCCCTGCTCCTACACATGAAGTCAGCTGGGTGACCTAGGGCAAGTCACATTCTCTCAGCCTCACCTACCTCACAGGGTGTTTGTTGTGGGGAGAGGAAGTGAAGGTGATTGTAAGCTGGTTTGAATCTCCCTTAAGTGGTAGAAAAAGTCAGCATATAAAAACCAACTCTTCTTCTCCTGCCATATCAGGTGTAACTCATATGTACATGGTGATTCGCTTATTTGTACTTATGCTGATTATCTCATATTTAGTTATGAACCAATCAGTTATCTAGATAATAATCATGATTATGCTAGAACAGATTTAGAGAAAGATAAGATTGATACTTCTCTATACATATGCACTACTGTGATAAGCAAATCAGATTTCCCTGGATGGAAGTCTCAGAAGGAGACTAGGGAAGATTTCTGGGTGAATAACTCAGGCTTTTTGATAATCCCTAAAAGCAATGAGACAAAAAAGTTGAAATCTGACTTGCTTTTTAAAAAACTATTACTTGTTATAATATGATTAAGCAACGCTGGGAGCTTTCATAATTTTAGCATTTATTTTCACAGTAACTGTAGGGTTAACTTTTTCATGCCTGCATTTCCCCCCCTGTCTTGTTTAATAAAGAGAACACTTTCTTATC
This sequence comes from Euleptes europaea, assembly GCF_029931775.1. Lineage (NCBI taxonomy): Eukaryota > Metazoa > Chordata > Lepidosauria > Squamata > Sphaerodactylidae > Euleptes > Euleptes europaea. The sequence continues at coordinate 14,921,433 of NC_079330.1, read as the reverse complement.
TGAATAAAAGATAAAAGTTTCTACAGGTTTTGTCTGGTTTGCTGTTCAAAGTTCAAAGAACCAAACTCACCCCCTTAACTCGTTTGTATTATCATAATTAAAGGTTGATAATCACCCTTTAATAGATAAATCCGGGAGAACGCCACCGCAAAACAGTTTTGCACTGGCAAAGCCTTTAGAAGTGTTTAGTTCAGATTCTCTAATTGGATGCGGGAGGGAATCTCTCGTTGCAGGCTGACTTCCATGCAGGGCCAGACTGGGAAGCGAAAACGGCCCTGCGGCGTGCCAAGCTGAGCGGCTGTGCGGTACTAGAAGCCAGTGCAACTCAGCTCTGCAGCCCCAGCTTCAAGCATCGGCTCGCCCAGCGCTTCCTCCTGCTAACTGGCGGCAGCGTGGGAAGAGACAACCAGCGAGCTGCCACCAATTGTGGTGGTTGTCACAACGTTCCATGCCAAGCAGGCCCCGAGGTGCTGGCAGAGTTGCTAGGGCCTGGTTCTGCTTGCTCTCGGCCACCAGCAGTCCTCCTTGGGCACCAGCCTACCAGGATATTTCTCTGGGAGTTGAACGGCCAGTCCGGCCCTGCCTCTGGGCCTGAAGGGGTTCAAGGCTGGGGCACGCCATGCCAGCCCTGGAGCGAGCCCTTAGCTAGGCTTTCTATTGCTCTTGCTGCAAAGCACAACCAGTGGTTTCCAATACCATCGCCGTCATTTCTCTCTCTTTACAAAGAAGGGGCAAGCAGTATGATGAAAGCAGGCGAGAAACGCCAGAAAGCCAAACCTTTGTGTGCCCGGAAAAGCCTGATCTTTGAAGACCCAGCAGGATTCCCCCTGATAGCATATTTCCATTTTGGTCTTTATACTAAAGAGGGGAGACGTATCTTTGAGGCCATCCTGTTAGGTTCCCTGTGCCCCTTTAAATCACCATGGATAAATATCTGCCCATCACACTGCAAAGCTTTTGTTCAGAAAAAAATCACATGGCTGGTTTCTTTCAAAATGCTATTACCCTGCTTGAAAGCAAGAGATAAAAGGACGCTGCGGCAGCAAAATTATATTTGCTTAAACTGGGCTTTAAAAAAAAAAGACATCTCCCTTTAAGTGGGTTT